>NC_084760.1:96455866-96755866 GCF_028858725.1 Colius striatus
AGCAATAAAACCCCTTCCTCCTTTTATTTCTTTCTTTTTTTTTTTTAATACCTTTTTTTTTTTTTTAAATGCATCTACAATTCAGATAGAAGTGGACGTCTTAAGTTCTTACACTTCAACCTTTGGGCAGGCAAATTTAAGCACTCTGAGATGAGAGGGAGACTTTTTACATAGATTTAATTTCTGCATGAACAAGTAACATATTTAAACCTTGTGGAATTAAAACTCAAAAGGAAACCCAAAAGCACCTGCTGGTTTGCAGGTGCTGGTTTACATAGATTTAATTTCTGCATGAACAAGTAACATATTTAAACCTTGTGGAATTAAAACTCAAAAGGAAACCCAAAAGCACCTGCTGGTTTGCAGGAGCTTAACAACGAGTACATACACATGCATCCATGTGCACACAGAGCTACAGTCCTAGATAGACACTTCACAGACTGTATTACAGTACCTACCCCTTCTAATGCTCTTGATGAATGTGAAAACTATGTATTTTAAATATAAACATCTACACATCCTTGGGGAATAAACTGTTATTTCAGCTTGGGAGTCACATCTCTCATGCTCAGGTGAGCCTTTGTGGACACCCAGTGACCTGCAAAGCCGCCAGTATTGTCCTTGGGAAACATATTTAACAGCTTTGAGGTGGATGTGGATTTGCAGTTTATAGTGAGTTTTAATTTCGTAATTACTCATATGCAAATTCCTTCATATCTAGAGAGAGCTGGTATTAAGGAGGTAGACTTACTCTTTTCACAGGAGAACTGGGACAGAATTTGGGATGTCATCAATGTGACATAATCTTTGCTTTCCCCCAGGAGACTTCTGCAAGACTCCACTCTGCTAAACTACTAAACTCTGGGAAATAAATGTCAGTGTCAACACTTTCTGTCATCTCTGTAACACTTAGTGTACTCTGCACCTGTAACAAAATTACCCCCTTCTGGCAGGAAGTCTGTAATCTTCTTCCCAGAGGTCTGAACTTTCCCATGATGCTGTCAGCCAAACTCTGCCCATCAGGCTGCCTTTCAGATACTTCTATTCCCATGGATCGTAGGAAAACAAGCTCAATAGTGATGAAAATCTTTAAGAGAACTGTCTTCCACTGTTCAAAAGGTCAAGATCCTCTTCCATCTTTAAGCAAATGGAAGCAGAAAAACTGTTGCCAGAAAAAATTACCCTCTCAAGAAGCCATAATTTAGATCAATCCTACCAGTTTGGAACTAACAGCAGTCATAAGACTTTACTTCCAAAGCCTGTACTACCAAGAAACAGATGAAATGTACTCTTTTTGTTTATTTCCCTCTCTGCTTCCTATTACTTCCCACTTATTACTGCCTACCTTTGTTTCTGGTCTTTCCAAATATTTCTACACCTGTTTAATCAATGCAGTTGTAATGATACACGGGGAAAACTTGTTGACACGCAGCTATTACACTAATTATATAGGGCATGTTTATTTTGTATCAATTGTCTTCATAAATTACATTTCTTACCCTTGCAAATATTAACACTACATGATTGTTCACACCTATCTGGTTTAGTGCTAGGTACTTTCTGCTTTTTCTGGGGTAGAGAGGACAAACAACATGGGAAAATGTATAGGTACAGATTTATGAAGGGGGAAGAAGGCATCTACTTGTACTGGAAACTTTCTAAGGATGGTTAAAAGTAAGCATTTGCAAACCTTAGCATTTTTGAAATGGCAAAATTAAACATTGGTGGAAGCATGTTTAAAGCTGAACACCTGTAGAAGTGGAAGAAATTTTGCTCCTAGACTATGTACCAACACAAATACAAAGAAACTGTGTGATACTCTTCAGTGGGGGGCGGGGGGAAAGAATCAAAGATTGGATGCAACAAACTACGAACTGTATTCTGAATTTTTGGAAGTCTCATGTACATGCTGTGCTAATTAAAAAAAATCCAGTGACAATATCTAATTATTCACAAGGATCCATTTTGCCCCTATAGCTACATAGAGATACCAGGTGTGACATGCAGAAAACATTCACCCTTGCTATCCTATAGCTTGCTTGGAAAAGGAGTTTTGCTCCCCTGTTTAAACCTTGGAAGTATTAAGACTGCCTTAACTTGTACCTTACTGTCCACTGTCTAAAAGACTTGTGAAGACATCATCTGCCTTGATTTCTGCAGTGACTGCAGCTCTCTACAGGTTACAAAGCCCTAAATAAATTAGTCCTAAATCCCCACATAGGAGTCTCACAGGCCTATCTGGTTCTTTTGTAGGGGAGTTGAAGGGAGTGCAGAACAACAATGAACTGAATCTCTCTGATTTATTATTTTAAACTAACACTCAGCAATTTTTACAGGTGCTATTCTTATTTCAGTGGATGTCAGTTCAGGCCCCGGGTTTATTAAGCAATGTGAATTACCTCCAGAGGCTCAGCAGGGTGGATGAGCCCTCCATGTTTGGATGAACCTGGAGAATAGGGTCAAGCTCTGGGCAGCTGAGCAAACTTTTAAACTGCATAAAGGTTTTTCACTCCTGCAAACAGCAACGGATCCAAAGGACAGGGGAGAAAAAGCTCCAGTGCCTGCAACACTGTACCAAAAGGTGCGTTTTCCAGAATCATAGAATCATTACAGTTGGAAAAGGCCTTTATATCATCAAGTCCATCCACTAACCTCACACTGCCAAGACAAGTAGCTGTAAATGGAAAGAAAACAGAAGTTGGGGTGAGAATCAGGAGAGCCTCACATCTGGCTTTTGCTCTGTGATCGTCAACATGTCAGAGATCACATTTCCTTTCCCCAAATAACAGCAAGAAAAATAATGGAAAAAAAAAAGTCTTTGTGTTCTTTCCTCCTGGGTACATAATGCACATCTTTATGTGTACAAATAAATAAACTGGGAGCAACTGCAGAGAGGATATTCTGTAAACAATAAAGCTATTTATACCATTTCATACCTTTGTCAACGTTCAATACTTAAGTATTTCAATATGATTGTGTATTTCACAAATTATTAGATTCAAAGTGATTCTCTCATCAGCTTTGGCAGGATCAGGAAAGACTTCACCCCTTTGTGTCAGCCTCCTATATGGATAACAGGGGCAACTGCCTACATCAAAATGTACACAGGATGATGAAATGCATACCAAAAGACAAAAACTTGTTATACCAGATAGAGGAGCAGAAAGAAAGGTATAATCTTGGCATCCAGAGTGTTTTCCTCAGGTGTGACTTTGCCCTGCTCCATCAGAGCCATTTTTAGCAGCTGGGGAATTCTTGTTGCAATTTCAACGTTTATAAAACAGTTTAAGACTAACAGAGTAGAGAATGTAATACACTGGGTTTGATAGATCTATATCTTCAGGTATCTAAAATCTTGTTGGTTCAAAGAAGATTGCTATGAGTATATTATTTGTTCTGCTTCAAAATCATACCTTTTCAGAAACACCCACGTAGCTTAGAAATAGATGCGCAAATGCATTAATTTTTGGCCTTGATCCATTTTGCAGAGTGGGAGTATAAGGGAAAAAAGAAATATGAGAATGTGAAACCTTCATTCTAAATTAAAGGTTTCATATCCTAATAAATAATTTCTTTGGCTGTTAGTAAATGCTTCCATTATCCCCTAATGTGGAGAAGCCTGCAGAGACTGGGTGTCTACTGCTGCCTCTTTAATCAGAAACCTGTTTTGACTGTTTTGTCAGGTAAACAGCAGAGCCTGGGCCGTGTCTCTCTTCAATGTTCTGCAGAGAAATAAAGCAGCTATTTAATAACTACACAGACACCCACAAAAGCTTACACAATGTAATGTTGGCTGTTCCTCCATTACAGTGCTTTCCTATGTGAAAACAGGGTAGCTTTCCTGTGACCATGGTGATGCTAAGGGCTTCCCTGAGCCTTGGGGTTGAGTTTTTACAGGAAGGATGATTGACATGGATAAGGGATTCAGGCAGCAGCTGAAGGTAGCTGAGCCTCCTGTAAGCTGACAAGGATGGAAACAGCGAGAGAGAAACTTCAAATGAAGAGCAAATTAATAGATGCCATTGTGTGCTGGCTCTCGTTACAGGCCTAGAAGAAGACTGCAAAACTAATGAAGAAATTCACATTTAGCAGAGAAAATCTTGTGCTGACATCAACCTTGGGGTGACAGGAGATCAGGAGACTGACAGGCTGACAAGACTGGTTGCATCTACAAAGCACAGGGCTGTTCACCTGCCTCTCTGCCAGCAGCCATGTTTGGAAGGAAAGGGTTTTTACCATGGAGGAAAACTGGGCAAACTAGAAGAGCCTTGCAAACTACACCACAGTCCAATCATCCCACAGGCAAAATTAAAAGCAATGGCAACTACTTCATGTATGAATTAAAAACTCATATTCTCAAAAAAGGCATAACAGATCAGGAAACTCAGCCCTTGGTACTTGGACAGCTGTAACAAAATGAAACAAAAAAAATCCCAACAAAAACTGGAATTGAAATACTTCATGAGAATTATATAATTTTCAAACATTTTCAATTATTGCTTTGTCTCAGTCATTTTGCCATGGGCAAGCACTATATAGAGCTGTTGTTGGAGGGTATTAGCTGTATTTTTGTTTAAAGTTCATAGCATTTGAAGAAATTGATTAAAAAAAAGAAAGAAAAAAGAAATACAGCATGCAGAGAGCCTGCAAAAACTCATGGAAAAAACTTTTGTGGATCATGGAAGAGGCATTAAAGAGCTGATGAGAAATCCTGATCCTTCTGAAATAACAGAAGATCTGCCAGAGTCTGTCCTCTGTCTTTGTACCACTTTGGGAAGCACAGTCACTGCAAGTGAGAAGTCCTCTCGCTAGCAGTGTTGCTAACACATTGCCAGTCAGTGCCAAGGAAGGAGGAGAGGCTGTCAGCACTAGTCTTCTCCTAGGCAAGGCTTGTAAGTTTGTAGATCTGCATTCTTAAAAATTTCACACACATCTTTAAGATGAGCACTGTTAGATAAACTGGTTTAAAGATGGAATACGTACTATACCTCATTTTTAAGGAAGACTAGAGGTAATTTGAGATGCTAAACCAGTATGGAGGCATGCAATGCAAGTGGAAAGGTTTCACTACATACTGGTGGTTCATAGTTTTTCAAGATAAAACTCTGACACATTATTTACATTCATTCCTATTGGTACATTCCTAGTTAAAACACAAATTAGCCATAACTTTCATTTCATTACAACAAGACATGAAAATCCAAAAACATATTGCTCATCATGATGTTATTCTTCCAGCGCATATGCAGCGTATGGCAGAATTAAAATAAAGAGTTGTATTTTTTGGCTGGTTATCTGTCAGTCTGCTTGTGCAAGTCATAGTTCTGTAAGCACTCAAATAAGCTCATAATGATAAACTGGAAATTACAATACTCATGTACAAGGCCACACACAAGCATGTCTACCCCTACATGTTGGAAAACCCCTGTTTGTTTTCTGCTTTGTTTACTATCAAATCTTCTTATTTCTCTTTCATGCTAAGAGACAAGTAATTAGAAGGCTACTAATCAACAGACCATTTTATTATCCAGTGCAGCTCTGAATAATCCTCATAATTTAACTAGCTTCTGAGTAGGCCAGCAGGGAATATGAAGGGAGAACAAAGAATTTGACTAAAAAACAAGAGCTAGCCAAAGCAGCTTTCAAGAAAATAAAAAAGCTACTGGAGATTAGTTTTAAGTAGTGGAATCAAAAGCAAGTGAAATGCAAATCTGTTTTTTCTTTGCAGTAAAATTCACGGCTGCTTTGCCCCAGCTAGGCCCTGAAGGTTAGGCAGAATCTGGAAGTGGCACCTCCTCCTGTGCCAGGAAGAGTTCCTTGGCCACAAAAGGGTTTTTTACACAAAGAAGGGAAGGGGAATATGTTATCCTTTCTCAGGGCTCCCTGCCAGGTTTAGTTTTCTCCACGGAAGCCTTGTGAAGAGAAGCTGCAGCACAGCTATGTTGGACCAGCAACATCCTCGGGCAGTAAAGCTGGGTGCTCTGTAGACTCCATTAAAGTGCCCTTCTCTATGCCACAAGTGGATTTAGCACCTAAACTTTAACAATAAAGAAGCAAGAACATACTTTTTACCAGAATATTAACATACTGACAGACCACAAAACCAGACGGTTCATCTGTTCAGACCTCTCTCCCTCATTTTTTTTTTAAACAATCTAATTTAATTTTATTTAGCATTCTAGAGATGTATATATTTATTTAATTGAAAGCAACTAGGATTATTATTCTTTGCCTATCAAAGATGTTTTGTGTACTTTAAAAAAGACTACAGAATAAAAAGTAGGACAATGCAGAGTAAAAGCATTAATTAAATAGTCCTGAATATATTTTCTATGCTTTTTCATTTCCTTGACAGAATAGCTGCACTATTTCCTCCTTTATTGTTAATGAACTAAGTATATCCTTGCTTGGCGTTGCTACAAATTTAGAACAATAAAAATAAATAAAACCAGCCTAATGTTAAATTTAAGCCTCCATAAGAAATATTTACAACTGAAATCACAGTCAGGTTTAAATCACAAACTTTTCAATATTTAACAAAATATTGCTGTAGCAAATGAATAAATAATCAAATGAATAAGACATGGCAGATGACTTAAAAAAAATCACCAGGCTACAGATGCAAATGATTGTGTCTATGTAATAAAAAGTCAAAAAACACTGTGCTTATAAATGACAGAATATTCACATTTAACTTTTATAATGGAGTCCATGCAAAATCTAAGCACAGTGTCAACTCTGAGGAGCTTGGGATCTACAGGCACACGACTGACAGATTTCTGGTGTCAGAAATCCAAAGTCAAATTAAAAGTCAGAGTGCTTCTAGGAACTAAAATTTACTTGGGAAAAAAATCTCCAGGTCGTGCTTACTGGTCGAACATTTCTTTCTTTGTAAAATCTTCTTTAGCTCTTTTTTTGCCAGATGCCACACTAAGTCATTTTTCTTTGAATCCAGCTTTCAATTGGACCATTCTCTCTGATCAAGAGAGATTGGCCCACAGAACTTCCCAAGCCTCTTCTACCCAGAATGATCCTAGAGGAAGGCAGAGCTGGAGGAGACCTCCTAGTTCAACAGGGCTAGACACTTATCACGAGCACAGGATCTTTTTACCCTGCTGATCACAGCAGTTCACTTTTGACTGCTATTTCTACTGGAATACTACTCCCTCAATACTCTTTTTTTTTGTTACCAACCTAAGTTTACCTGTGGCCAGCTTATCCCTATTTTCTTTAATGTCACTTCAATCCTTTGTCATAAATAATGCTCTCCCTTCTTTTATTAATTTGTTTTTACTTTTAATCATTGTTTTGCTGTGTTAAAACAAGCCACATTCTTTTAGAGGATGAGAATGTGAGATGAGCAAGGATGTGAAATCATAGCAGTTCTTACACTTTACTGTAATTGCCTTTTTTTTTGTTTTGTTTTTGTGGTTTTTTTTTTTTTTTTGTAGGACAGGATGATCTTTACCAGTTCTCTCTCCTTTGATACAAGCCAGGAGTACAGTTGCCTTTTCCATGGCCACAACATTTTGGCTTGCTCATCCTGTTGTCGTTTAGTACATCACACTCTTTTACTTCTCATACATTTCTAACTGATGACCAATTAACTTGTAGCTGAACATCTTGTTATTCTTAAGTATGTGATTTTGCACTCGATACTAATGAGTTCATCTCTCTGCTCTTACCCTAATCTGCAGGGTCATTCATCTTAATACCCTAATTTTCTCCATATTGACAATGCTTTCTTTCTTTATGTCATACCTAATCAGCACACCTGTACTTTTTGAGCTACTCCTGGGCTACATTTTTATTGCTGTTCATTAAAGTTACTGAGTCTCAAGAAAGAAGCAAGACTTGCAATCAACCAGCTCATCAACTAGGAGCAAAATATAGGCTTTCTATGTCTGGTAGGTTGTGTCTAAAGTCCTGGCTTCATCTTGTGGCTATCTGTAGCCTTTATGCTGAATTAAAATTTGGAAGAAGGTTATACCTTCTGATTTATGAAGACAACATGAGCTATAAGAACAGAGTCTGGCAGAACGATAACAAAAACCAAGAGAGGAACAAGATGCCAAAATAATCTGCAACAGTTCTGCCCACATCACCAGATGGAATGATAAATGTCATAGTACCTGTAGAGGAAAGGAATGTTTTGAGCCGTACCTTTATTCTGACCCACAGTGGTACATCCTTTTAACATATAAGGAGTATCCTAATAGCAAAACACATCCCCGGTAAAATGAACAACTGGGTTTTAGGATCACAGAATCACAGAATCATTTCAGCTTGAAGAGATCTTTAAGATTTTGTCCTAGCCCTATGAACCACTAGACCATTTCCCTAAGTGCAACATCTAACCATGTCTTAGACATTTCCAGGGACGGTGACTCCACCACCTCCCTGGGCAGGCCACTCCAATGCCTGGAAACCTTTTCTGTAAAGAAATTCCTTCTAATATCCAGCCTCAACCTGCCCTGGCGCAACTTGGGGCCATTTCCTCTTGTTCCATTGCTTGTTCCTAGGGGCTGACCCCACCTCGCTACAACTTCCTTTCAGATAGTTGTAGAGAGCAATAACGTCTCCCCTGAGCTGCCTTTTCTACAGGCTAAACAGCCCCAGATTCCTCAGCTGTTCCTTATATGAGATGTGCTCCAAATCCTTTACTAGCTTGGTAGGCCGCTGCTGTGTCCTCTCCAGCACCTCAATGTCCTTCTTTTGTAGAGTGGAGCCCAAAACTGGACACAATATTTGAGATGCAGACTCACCAAAGCTGAGTACAGGGGAATGATCATCTCCCTATTGCTGTTGACTACACTGTTTCTGACCCAAGCCAGGATGCCCTTGGCCACCTGGGCACACTGCTGGCTCATGTTCAGCTGCTGTCAATCAACACTCCCAGGTCCCTCTCTGCCTGGCAGCTTTCCAGCCACTCCTCCCCGAACCTGTAGTGCTGCTGCGGGTTGTTGTAGCCCAAGTGCAGGACCCAGCACTTGACCTTATTGAAACTTATGGCATTGGCCTTGGCCCAGTGATCCAACCTAGACGCTAGGAAAAAAAATTGTATATGACATCATGTTCAAGTTTTTTCATACAGATGAAAGTTTTAAGGTCTTGTGTTCATTCTTTGCAGACTGGTGAATTCCATCTGTTAAAAATGAATTTCCAGTTGGCACACAGAGAATGACTGCACTGTTGTATAAGCATCTCCACTAAGCTTTGTCATTTATTTCTGTAATTAAAACCATTTTGAGAAAGACTTAGTTCAAGCAAATTACATGTTACAATAAAACAATTCTAATAACAATCCAGAAGTTATTAATGAATACTCAATTTTATATATGAAAATATTAACTGGAGTAGCTCCTGAACAGTATTATTGCTATTTTAAGGCTTTTAAATGTGCTTTCTGCACACAATATGGTGGTTACATTTGCATAATAATCATAAATCTAATCTAGAAATGTGATTTTATTTTTCTGAATAACCAGTCTGTTAATTTATCATGGGCTCTGAACATCTGAAACAGTGGAGCAGAGAATAAGATAATGATATGTCTTTTTCATGGGATTTGGTAACTAGAAACAAGCAGGGAACTGAAGGATGAAATTTTTAAAACAACTTCTATTGATTGTAAAAACATGGTTTATTGTTTCTTAGATCTGTCTGTGTTAGTGATTGCCAGCCTCGCTTTACCTCTCCAATACCAAGAAAACAATAAAGAAAGAATAAAATTATCTTTGTATTCTGATTAATTGTTTAGAAAATACAAAACAAATAAAAAATCATATTTTCCAGAGCTTCTCCTAACAGAATGTACTGTGGCTAAAAGCCTACTGGCAAATCACCACATATGGATGACTTAAACATGTGCTCACACAAAAAGCCAGAAAAGCAACTTCTGAATAAGGGGCCTGGCTTTTCTAAGTGTAAATATTTGCAAATAATTTTCCTTTCTCTACTTGCCTTTAGGGGAACCATTTCTGCTTATTAAAGACTATCATTTACAAAGTACCTTTATAAGAGGTCACTTGACAAATCAACTCTGTGGCCCTAGGAACACCAAGGTCCAAAAGGACCATGCCATTCACTTAAGAAGCTCTGGAGATATTTATTAGTTTGCCTCACGACAAAAACCCACAGGAAGATGAGGCAACGGCACTGCCCACTTTTGTCAGAAAACTTCTCATAATTTCCTTGAGCTCAATGACTGAGTCTGCACTAAGGATCATGACCTCATACATTTGTGAGAGTTTTGACCTTTCAAGCAGAAGATGATCATTCCTACATTGTTTATCCCCTCACAAGGACAGGATACGAAGATAAAGCCTATCATATGCTAAAATGATCATGATCTTCTCAACATTCAGAAATTTGTTAGGAAAAGGGAATAAAAATATAAAGCACTATTAGGTTGTTTTATTACATGAAAACTTGTAATTTCTGCTATAATGTTCTTTTAAAAGCACTGCATACAATATTCACAAACAAAAATAGCAAAAATCCCTGATAGCTGGACATGGGAAACCTGGGAAAAGTGTGATACAAGAGAAGGTATGTAGCTTGTAAATGTATATATAGTTAAATGTCTTGAAACTAATATCAGCCTCCTCACATTTCCACTTTCTGATTTGGTCTCTATAAAAATTCTATCATCAGAGCCTTCAAATAGGCTTGTCTGAGATAAAGAAGCAAAAGGAAGGTAGTTTTATAGTGGCACAGATAGCTATGTTCATGCATCTTTTCCTCTTACAAGTAGTGGTTTCTCACAGACACTTACAGCTGAAACCCCAGAAATAACTCAACTAATTATATTCCCAGTGCTGAAATCTGATATGTGTAACACATTCTTTGCTACAAAGAAAGCACCTTTCTCACAGGCTACTACTACATCTTGCTTTGTTAAGACAATATTATATTTTTATTTCATGGTAGTCCAGTGTTGCAACTGAGTGACTGAGTGGTGACTCAGTAGTCTAAAATTAACCATCCTAAACCTGAGACATGTCATTCTGCCTATGACAACAACAAGAAATGGTACCTGAAGCCTCTCCTTCTTTCCATAATGAGAAGAACTGAGGATTTTGGTTTTTTAATAAAAAATCAATATGTGTCCAAAGCAAAAACTCTCAGCAAATCTGGTTCCTCTGACAGGTAACTAAATCACGAGAAAATTCATATAAAGCCTTAACTACAGTGGATGACATTTTCTGTGATTCTTTTAAATAAGTTAATATTTAATATTTGCTTTCACTCAAAAGCTTTTAGACTTCTCTGTTCTTAATCCCTTTCTCCATTTCTTCATTAGATTTTTTTTTTTAATAACAGGTTAAAAGAAATAAAAGCAAGCAAAGGAAAGAGGGCAACAAAGTGTTTACATCAATTTTGACAAAAAACCTCACTGCAGAAGCAGAAAAAAACACTGAAAGCAGAAATATATAGACAAATAGAGAACAGGCCAGGTTCCATACAAGTGTTCTTTCACATGAAAACTAGTCATCAAGCCTCTCTTAGATCTTTTCTTCCTTCTTCTGGTCTCCACAAAAGGACTCACCAAATCAACAACCTAACTAGTCTGGAGCTAGCCTACATGAATGGATTAGCACCAGGTGAACCAAGACATCCATTGGGACCAGCATAGATTTCAATGCTAGGTTGCCAATATGGACTTCCTCATGAGTCATGCACTCTGTGCAAAGCAATAAAGTCTCCAGTGCCCACAGCTGGATGTACCATATAAAAGTCTATTCAAAAAGACAGCTACTTGTGGTGTTGATAGGAACATCCCATTTCTACATATACTGACTTAGAAACTTTTCCCTGAAAGTTTCACTGCTGGTATCAATCATCTCAGTGTTTCCAGGAAGGAAAAAATAAGGTTGTTATTACTGCAAGAGAACAACAGAGCCATGGGGAATTAAGAGATGCAAGGATGCTGCTAAAGTTCAATGAGAAATGACAACTTGAGAAATGCTGTTGCTTCAGAAAAAAAAACCACGGGGAATAGATTGTAAGGGGGAGAGATAATAATGATTAAATAGGCTAAGTAAAAGGGAGGAAAGATGCAGATAGTAATCAAACAGAATTTTTCAGTAGAGGAAGAAATCTAGAAGTAGGTAATTAATTATGGAAAATCAGAGAAGTAATGAGAAAAACAAAGGAAATACATATGGAAAAACTAAGAAATTATCTGTTGTGTGGGTGAGTGAACACAAAAAAAGATAACAATGTCAGACATAATATGCTTCTAAAGCTTTTTATCTCTTTATGTCCCTTTGCTTTTCAAACTCTCGCAAAACATTACTTCATGTGTTTGTTTTGGGTTTGGGTTTTTTATCCCTAGGGTGCACTCACATTTTTCATCTCTGTCTTTTCCACTGCAGACAACAAAACTCTTCTCTAGCCAGAATGCCATCACAGACAATGTCATGCACAGCTGACTGTGTCTTCAAGTACATTTGTATGTGTTTGCTAAATACATTTTGAATGCGTTCACCCACCTCGTCATAGCAGAAGTTTAGGGAGTTGAAACACCAAGAAATGTCTGTTTTGAAATCAGTCCCAGATACACCCCCCCCAATTTATGCAGTGGGTTTTAGTAATCAGAGGAAAATGAACATGTGACATATTGTTTAATCAGTGGACAATGCAAAAGCATCAAATATTTTCTTTAAAAGTATCCTGTCATTTCTGTAGCTCCTAACCTGCCATTCTTTCAAAAGAGGGAAGCTTCAGACAACAGATTGTTTCATCATGAAAACGTCACTAAAATTCTGAGGAAATTGGCTTACTGACTTATGTATATACTTTGTAACATATTTTTTCTGTCTCTAAATACTACATTTACACTGATATAAAAATGCCTTAAACTATTGCAGCTTACTTTTATTTCTGAAATATGAAGGATATTTTAATGGAGACAGTATTTTTCCCTGTTTTAAAACAATCTGCACCTTTGACACTGTAAGAATGGATTTATTTACAGATCTACTTCATAAAGAGCTGTTTTAGAGGGCATTCATTTTGTGGCAGACTATAGTGCAAAAGATGATCGCAGAAGTATGCTTGTGATCCAAGGTCTGGCACTGAGCTACTTCAGCCTGAACCAGAATCAAAAGCAATTTAAATAGCCTTCCCACTAATATACATCTTCAACCAAAGAACAGCCCATTTGTGATTTATGCCGCTGCTGCTTTCACTTCTGAACCTCTCCCAGATGTCCTCATCACTTTAGGATACTGCCCTTCAAATTTGCTTTATAATGTGCCTTGTGCATTTCATAAATCAAGACTGAACTCTTCACTTCTGTGCATTACTCCTGAAAATAACCTCACACATCTTCTGAAGTGCAATTCATTCACTTGATGGAATGCTAAGATTTTTCCTTAATGTGTCCTGGTCAAATTCATAATTATAGCATATATCCCATTACATGTTCCACATAATAATTAAATTATAGTCATTTGATTCCACAGAATAAGGCAGAGAATAAAATCTGTGTGAAAACTCCTTTTCTAGTGAACAGACACAGGGCTGGAATCTGACTACTCCCAAATTCAGCAAATTCAGTGAAGTTAAAAATCTACCTTATACCATCAGGAGGAAATTCTCAGTAACTAACTCTTCAGTGACAGGAGGTTCACACACAACCAGAAAAAAAAACCAAAAACAAAAAAACAAACTTCTACAGCAGAGGATTGTTGAAACAACTCAGATGTAGCTTAACTTTATGTGTGGTTTTATGGGGAAAACCCTAAGCTAAGGTACCTAGAGAACTCTGTCACCCAGATTTCTGGGCAAAATTAATTAAGGTGTCAAGAAGCTGTTGCCAAGTAGAGGAGCTCTGGACTACATTAAAAACAAAACAGAAATCGTCCACATTCTGTCTAAACCCCATTTTTAGATGTTGTTACAATCTATGACTCTTGCCCTATATCCCTTAAAGCATGCTGTGGGCTTGCATGGTTTTTAGCAGGTTTTAAGAGGATCTTCACTGGCTTTTCATATTTTGATCTTTTTGAAAAGTAAACCAAATTATTTTAAAGTATCCACTTAGGAGTTTAAGCAAGACAAAATCTATGGAGATAATAATGCTCCATACAGAAAAAACAGCCTATGCATTGAGGGTAGAGAGGAAAGAAGAGATTAAGAAAAGACAAGCTATTGCACAAATAACTTCTATGAGTAAATCACATCTAATATAGTAGTAGTGATAGCCAAACATTACATAAACATTATTCTACCAAATTTAATCTGTAAATATTTGTTTTGTTTTGTTTCAGCGGTGCCCCAGAAAACTCCAAGATGGAATGCTGTATTTGTGTCAAATTTTACAAGATGTTTCAAAACCTACTGGAACATTATCATTTTCTAGTAAATTATATAGTGACCTTTTTGTAATGCTTAAGGCTCTAATGCTCAGGCTAGGTATTTTTCAAATACCGCAGAGTTTTTTTAGTTTGGGAAAATGCATACATAGGATTTCCTGAACAATCTAAATTATTCTGCACTTGACAAGATTTCAAGAGTCACATCTATTATTATAATATTTTTTCCCACAAAGTGTTTGCTTCACATCTACACAGAAATAGCCTCTGAAATGTCAAAGCATATGGAAGCTAGTGGTTGCTTGTTGACCTGTAAGATTACAAGTTGCCAGACTCTCATGGTAAGAACAACTGCAAGGCCAGATGACAATCAAATTCCACTCTTAATTACTTCTGCCACAGAGTTTAAATATATGGCCAGCTTGTGCTGAAATCGCATCGTGCTATATCTAGCTGATGTGTGTCAAGGGACTGTGTCCTTCGTTCTCTACCAATATTCAGAGGTATCAACAAGGATAAATTCAGTATGGTTACTGTAGCAGGTGCTGAGACCTCAATTGATTCATGCACATATGCATGTCAACCTAGATAATATACTTGGGCATGGTAGGCAAAAAAGAACATAAATCACTGTCAAGACAGGCTGCTCAGCTCCCTGGAAGAGTCATGGTGCTTTACTGCTTTACTGAATCTAGGTGTCATTTTTTCCAAATGAGATTTTGATTAAGAATTATTATGTCTCAAAGTCTTTTTAACCGCCAGGCCTCGTCCTTTTGACTGCCACTTCAAAACATGTGTCCTAAGTAATAAAGTAACATCACAGAGATTACAACCACACAGGCATTAGCTAAATCCAATTTGAAATTAACACAAGAAGACAATCAATCTGACTTTTCTTACAAAGTCAGGCTACATTTTCTCTGTAAATGTAATTTTTAATCTCTTGGTCACTTACATATTCGCTATAAAGAAACATGCATACTTTTCCTTTCATTAGGCTAAAGGTTGAAAATCCTCTTGAAGTATAAACAGCATCAGATAGTAAAAATGCTAAAGGGTATGAGAGGTCCAGAATGTGTAACACTAATATTATTTTTCAAAAAAGAAGAATGAATTTCTCCTAAGCTCCTGGTGTTGGAAGCTTAACTTTTAAAAATAGACCATTAAACACAAAAGTGAAGTGAAAACAGCTTCTGTGAGGTGTAGTATTTCTCAGGATCAGCGTTCAGCGTGGTTTTGCCATCCTCACACACAAATACATAATTTGCAAACAAATCAGAATCTGATGATGAAAAGAGCTATACGGTTCTGACATTTAAAATTTTACAGAATCATTACATTATCGTGTGTCCCAAAGCTGAAAAATACACTGCACAACATACACATATCCTTGAGTCACTCAAAAAATGTAAGCAGGAAGAGTTTTATAGCAATCCTATACAACCATTCAAGAAAAGCAATCATATCTGTACTGTACCTTATTTTCTAAGGCTAAATGAAGCATAGCTTCTTTTTGCATTACTCAAATTCTCCATTTTCTTTCACATCCTCATGTGTTATTATTTGTTAATGCAGCTGGAATTGCAAGATTTATTTAGGAATAATGCTTTATCAATCATGAAACACAAAGCATAGTCTAACCTCACAGTACACACTCCTTAAATAATATTTGACACATCATCATACTTCCAGAAGCATCAGAACTGGTAGCCTGAATTAGGGACTTTAGTGATAGCTATTAAACATTAATAGCCCTTTCCCTATATATTCTTCTCTTTTTCATTTTCTGATTAATTTTCAATGTTATTTTATAGCATTTTTTAATAATGGAAGGACAATCACAAGAAATGTGTCTAAGATATAGTTTTCCTTTTCATGTAAATAGGGAAGTGTGAAGCATTTGAGGACAGTAACAGTCCCCTCAAACTTCCACCACCTTTTCCTCTCAGTTAAAGAAGGGGAAAGTACTGTTTTCTTTAAGTGAAAAAACATCCTGCTCAAATAATCCTGTTTTCATCCCATTTACTTAATGTGAAGGCTAAAACTGAACCTATGTGGCTACTACTTAAGGGATCACAGAGAATACTAGCTCAGGCTATTTCAAAAGGACACTAAACAAACCTCAACATCCCAAATGGATTTTATTTCATGTGTTCCCAAGGCCTTTTAAGTATCACACAGAGGCATAACCTATTGAAAGACTGGAAAATGTAAAATGAGATCTTTCCTTTGTGGATGTCTGGCAACGGAGAACTTTTGCACTCCTGCATTATTTGTGGGACTACAGATCTTGTGATAGTGGTTTGTGTGGATGGGTTACAGGGCAGCTTTGCTCATTTCCTGACCCAGTCATGGCATCAGCACATTGATGACTTTGTTCCCAAGGCCCATCTCTTTGATGTCTCCAGAACTCAAATTCTTCTTATTGTTTGTCACAAGGATGTTTTCCTTTAAGACTTTTATTGCAAAGTATTAGGAAAAAAAAATCTCTGTGTTCTGTAAAGGTAACTCTTCACAAACACATGAGATGAATAACTATTTGAGAGGCAGATCACATGACAGAGAAGATCTTTCGTTGTTAGTGTTTATGCATTGGGGTAGGAGCTAGCACCTAAGAGAAGTATAGTGCACTCTTATGGGTTCGAGTGATAGTAGACTTACAGATTTCTCATTTGTAGACCTGTCCTTATTTACAGACATCTCTTCAGATTCTTTAGATTCCTACCTGTCCTCATTTATAGACTCCAAATTCCTATCCTCATTTACTTTTCCATACAAGCATGATTTGAACTTTGAGTTGAGTGATAAGATGATGACCAAGGGTTATTTAAAAGTTCCAGTACTTGCTTATCTGTTGTGCAGACACATGTGAACAGGAGGCCTTCAAAATCACCCTGATATGTGGTTGAAGGAGAAAGCCTTAAGGAACCCTTAAGGTGGCAAGACAGTTACATTTTGGCTAAAGGCCATGGGATTGAGCAGACAACTTCAAAACAGTTTCATCAATACCACAGTGTCTTGTGAGAGAACTGCTTCATTAACTGAAATTAATATTACAGTTAACATCCTTTTGATACACCTAAAAATCGTGAGTTAAAAAGAGTACATGCTAAGCATCTACGAATATATTCCTCAACTCTCCACCCAAATCATGTTAAACATCACTATTTCATGCATAGTGGGAAGGCAAGTAGTTAATTTTTCTGTAATGTATAAAAGGAGTGTTCTTTCATTTTTGAGAGTGCATGAAGAAGGAGAGACACACCCCCTAGCACCCAGTGCTGCAATAAACTAATGTTGGCTTTCTTGTTATAGATTTTTTTTGTTACAAGAGAGTGCTTTCCTGTTACAGATTTTGGTAACACAATGGAGAGTAACTGTGAAGAGCTAAAGATGCACAGAAATGTAAAGGTTTAACAGGTGAGGACAAGAAAAAGATGGTGAGGCAAGTTGAAAGGTTCATGCTTCAGTTTTCTGCCCAATTAGCACATCTCTCTGTGTGCTAATATTAATGCTCTTGGAAAATGTTTCTATTTTAACATTGTTTGGCAGTAATGTCAGAAAAAAAAAAATTAAAGAACCCTTTGGTTTTGACTCTACATTTGGATCTCATGAGTTTAACTAGTAAAGGATATAAATTGAATGACTGTCAAGCCTCTATACCACAGGACAGGTGTTTTTAAAAGCATCTCTGAAGCCTGACACAGCTAGTTAAAAGAATAGACTTGTCAAAGAGAGGCCACAGTAACAGGAGACACACTTGATCCTGAAAGCAGAAATATATAGTAAAAGTCAAGGAAGGGAAACAAAAAGGGGAAAAAAAAAAAAGTCCTCACAAGTCTCTTGTGAAGTGGCAAAAATACATAAAAGGCTTTTTTCAATGGCAAGTTTTTCTCCTCACGTAGCTAAGGAGGCTCACCAAAATTTCTGCTTTCATACGGCTACTCACATTTACAGCACTGCAGTTCTGCAGACAGCCAGAGTCTGGTCCCATGTGAGTATGAGAGTGCCTACTGTACAGAGAACAGAAATAGGAGGCACTGGAGATCAGGCTTAAGTTACCATCCCACTTGTAGCTACAAACAAGATAGTTCTTTGCAACCTCTTATATCAAAGCACTTTCAGTGTCTACAAAAATTAAGATAAATGTATATTGAACTGAGCTAGCCACATAAAAAAAAATGTTGATTTCGCATCTGCATTTCATGCTGTAAAGATATGGACATCTTCTCTTTTGACAAAACTGGATGACAACCCAAAATCTTTTCAGATAAAAAAAAAAGAAGGGAAAAAAGCCTGTAAAGTTACTGTAGTCTCGTCCATATGTAAGCTTACAGGACCTCCCTTCCATTTAAGAACTATAAGGCATTACTGAAAGGGCAAAAATGATTAGGTGAAGATGTTCAAAGATGCCTGAGGTTTTTCAAATTTCAACGGTTTTCTTGTTCCTCTAACCAAGGCAATTCTTGGTGGTGTTTAAAAATGATAGCCCAAAAAAATGAAATAATGTGTCATGTCTTGAATGATACATATACTGCATTGCCAAGCTTATGTAAAAGATGGAGCATCAGCAAGTTATAAGCACTCAAAACCAATACAAAACAACACAACCATAACATACATTTGGCAAACCTCAAAACACCAACTGGCATACTTGATGGCTAATAAAATATGTGAGTGGATGAAGGGAAAGTATTATTTAAAGCACAGTACATACAGGAAAACTGTTGCAATACTTTGCACTAAATTATGTAATTCAGATAAATACCGTAAATGCAACGTTGTCAAACTAATACCAAAGTTGATGCTGTGGGTGAACTAGTTTGAAGTTCAGCCATTCAGCATGAGATATTAGAAGGAATAAATTTAGTTCTCAGCTTCAATTTACAGCTTGCAGGAGAAGCTTTCTTGCAAAGGAATACATCTCTGTCATCAACAGCAGGCCATAACGAATAAACCCGGTTCCCTGGAACACCCATGACAGCTGAAAGATTAAATCCAATAAAATGGAAGTCACCAGAACTCCCCAATTCGCAGCAATTGACTCATAATCTATTATATGAGGCAAATGATTTAGAAAGGTCTCTGTTCAGACAATGAAGGGAATGAATATCTATATGCTGAAGGAGTATGCACAGTTTTTCTAGATTAACAAGGATGACATATGTTATTTACTGGCTTGGGCCTTATTATTCTTTCGAAGCTTACATTTATGTCCAAAGACAATCTATAAAACAGAGCCTAGCAGAGCTGTTCAGACTCATGGTTTGTTATTAACTGATGACCTTCTCATAGGTCTTAAAATATCTTAAATATGCAAACTCCATTATACCAGAACAGCTTCAGCTCCCCAGGAGAGCAATAAAGATGACCCAGGAAGTCTTCTATTACCATAATTATTCTAGATGAAAGTATCAGCCATTTCCAAAGTTTAGGTTTATTCATGTATTAATAAAATGTTACAGCCACAGTCCTGTGAAACCACTGTTCTAGTCTTTTCTAGCACATACATGTGTGGCCAGTTTTCACTGTAAGACCTTCAGGTCTTATAATATCTGGCAATGCTGTCTAAACTCCAGCCTTTGCAAATATGTATATTATAATCTCATTTCAATTTTTAGAAAGCTGAATTCCTACGTCTCTGGCCTGAAGAATAAAACCTGACAATGTGAGTTAAGTTGCAGATACCAAACTACAGATTTTTTAAAAATTAAAATAATAATAGTAAAGAAGTTATCATTATAATAAACTAAATATGAGCCAGCCATATAACCTCATGGCCAAGAAGGCCAATGGCATCCTGAGATGCATCAAGAAGAGTGTGGCCAGCAGGTAAAGGGAAGTTTCTCCTCCCCCTCTACTCTGCCCTGGTGAGGCCTCATCTGGAGTCCTGTGTCCAGTTCTGGGCTCCCCAGCTCAAGAGGGACAGGGAACTTCTGGAGAGAGTCCAGCGCAGGGCCACCAAGATGATCAGGGGATTGGAGCATCTTCCTTATGAGGAAAGGCTACAGGAACTGGGGCTGTTTAGTCTAGACTGTGGGGGAATCTCATGAATATTTAGAAATATCTAAATGGTGGGTGTCAGGGTGTTGGGGTTTCACTTTTTTTCTATTGTATCTACAGGACTAAGAGGTAATGGGAAGATGCTGAAACACAAGTTCCATTTAAACATAAGAAAAAACTCTTTTACTGTGAGGGTGAGGGAGCCCTGGCACAGGCTGCCCAGGGAGGGTGTGGGGTCTCCTTCTCTGGAAGTCTTCAAAACCCACCTGGACACATTCCTGTGTGGCATGATCTAGGTGGACTTGCTTCAGCAAGGGGGTTGATCTCTAAAGGTCCCTTCCAACCCCTACCATTCTATGATTCTTAGATTGACTTGCTGCAGAAGAACTAGGAACAAACTGGTCCCTGGGCTACTGATACATGGAGAAGGGCTGACATTTGGTCCCTTTCTGGAAACAATGGGAAACATCCTCACTGCTGCAACTGCAGGAGTCAGCACCAAGCTGAAGCATAACTTTGGGTCTAGGTCCCTGCAGGACAACAGGGAAAAAGAGTTGTTTTCAGTACTCAAACAGAATCTTAATCTCTAGACACGTCCTGCCCTACTTTTCATCTGCAGAACTCTCCTTGTGTTAGTAAAAACATCAGCAGAAGCAAAGAAGAGTTTTGGTGTCTGTAGGACTCTTCCCTCCCATTCCCTAACTCATCTCACACTGCTTGGTTTTCAAAGCCAAGGACCTCGGTTCGGGCACATGAGGACGGGAATACATGGGGAAATTTCACATGCTGTGGTTCAGTGTAAACATATCAATCCCAATAGGCCATTTTTGATGCATCATAACAGCAGCTGTTCAGTACAATAAATTATGCTTAATATGAAATATGTTTGCAGAGTAAGAAAAAATGTAAATTCAAATGGCGAGTCTGGAATTGCATGAAACATCATTACCTATACAAAATGCTACTAAGACAAGGTAAAAGCACCCTCCAAAGTATACTCTGACCTTTCAGTGAGATGATATCAAGTCAATTATATGGCTGCCATGGAACTCAGACTCTTCAGTGAGGCTGATGGCACGTGACCTTAAAAGCAAGGGGCCGTCTGACAGAAGAAACCAACCAAAAACCAGTTGAAGGATAGTAAAGGGGAACATCATCACAGTGCATACTGGTGAAGCAGGAAAAGGAAAAAACACACAGTTCTTGCATAAACAGCGATAAACCATACTGCCTGATAGAGGAGGAAGAATGATTTAGAGAGGGGAAAAGAAAGTTATAATAGAGAAAGAGACTGAAAGCCAAAGGACATACCAATGCCAAAATAAAACATGGATTTGACATGGCTGTAATTTATTCAAGAAGCATAGCAACATTATGGATCAAAGTCTGATCCTTATTTCTGGACTTGCAGCCCTTTCATGGGTTTATTTCCTCTGTTATCACATCACCCACCATATGCTCATCTCAACTGTACTATCCTGAGAAGCTGATCGGGGACTCAGAGCTGTGCCAACAGGAGCTAACTAGCATGCTGAGCTGCATGGGCAAAGGAGGTAACAGACAAGTGCAGAAGCTGGTGTAGGGCAGCTGCTGAGCAAAGGTACCACCTTCACATGCCCGGAGTAGGGCACAAGCTGCTGTCGTGGCTCTTGGTGACTCAGAGGCTGCACACACACCTGAAAATCTAATTTTGATGAACTCATAACATCCTTTGAAAATGTGCTTGTGGCAATGTTGTAGCCACTAAACCGCCTTATGTGCCAGATGTTCACCATTTAACCAGTGTTCTGGTTAAATAGTGTTCTAAAAAATGAAGCTACACATCAACTCAAATGCTTACATTTTATTTTAAGTAGACAGACCTTTAAAAGCAGCTTGTTTTCAAAATCCACAGGCAAATCTAAACAGGCAATGTTTTGAAATGTGGTTTTAGAGTCTTTGGAGATCTAGATTGGCCCTCAGCTGGAGGCTGTGAACAGCAGATAATGCCAGAGGAGGTAAAAAAGAAACTATGGGTGGATTTACTGTATGTAGCTTGATACAGTGAAAGCAGGTGCAGTGACATGTCTTCATTATTACTTAATCTTTCCATCTCATAGATAGGGGGATTGGGACAACGATGGGGATTGGAAATGTGGTGCAGAATACTGAACTGAGATAATCAAATTTACTTTAGTGTCTGCATCTGTATTCAAACTCAGCTGTTCGTGTAGCAAAACAAGAAACTACATTTTACCATTTTTTAAGCCATCTTTTGACTGTTTCAATTATTTAACGAAGCTTCTCAGTTAAAATATATGCCAAAACAGCTTTGCAGAAACCTCCCTCTCATAAAAAAACCACTGAGCACAAAACTGCAACAGCAGAAAGATGAAAAACTTATTTCATTCCATGCATGGACTGACTGCATCTAAATTAGTCATACAACATAGGGAAGGGAAAAGCAAATCTCCCTGAAATATAATTGTGTCATGTATCACAAAATAGATTCAGGGCAACTGTGATGGAACAGAGTATAAGTGATAGCAAAGGTGCACTGCTGTGGCACATGCATCTATGATCTTAAAAAATAAAAAATCAGGATTTGTTGATAATTGACTCTGAAGAAAGAAAAATAATTGCAGGGCTTAATGGCACCTGCTGTCTGCCAGTCTATGGTGGAGCACTGATACTCTCTCCCTGGTGATGAGGGAAGGGATGCTACTTTTTTCCCTGGAAAGAATGAACAAATGTTGTAGCATCATTGTGCTACAACATGAGAAGTAATGCCAAGAAGGGGATCTGATAATCAGGAAGTCATAAAGTAAGATAAAGAAAAGTCTTCAGGTGATTTACAGAAAACAAAATCTGTTGTTTTCTAATGACAGATTTGTATTTCTGACTATTTAAATCACAAGATGCAGCTTTGGCTTTTGGGAGTAGAACAGAGAAGTCTAATGAATACCAAAGAAAGGAATGTCAAGGATAACAAGGATCTGTCACATAAACAATACTATAGACAAAGCATGATGTCAGGGCATCTTCACATGTTATATTCAGTACTCAAAAATTCCAAAACTGCATCCAGCCTCCGCAAAAGTCCATTGGAGGAAAGGAACACACTACTTTGCCCTAATTTACCTAGCCTACACAGGAGCCAAGCAGGACTTTACACCATTTCACTCAGGAAAAAAACCAAAACAAAACAACTCAGCAAAACTATCAAAGTCCAAGTAGATAAACTGCTAGAACTAGCTGCTGCTCCCTACAGCTTTTTGCTGTCACTCACAACATGCCACTTACATTGCTTCCAAATCTTCCCATGATAAGCAAGGCTGGTCAAACCTGAGAGCACAAGTGCACAGAGGCTGCTGTGAGTGTTAGTAAGATACATCTTATAAGCAATATCTTCTCGTGTTCCTGTTCAACCTCTTTTAAGGGATGTAGGCTTCCTGGACATAAAATTACTAGACTGCAGTCTGAGGTTATCTTTTTTCCACCACAGTATGTTTAAGTTTTACTTTGGAAGAAACTTCATAAATACTTAGTACCTTATTGTCATCAAGACATTGACTAAGGAATTTCTGTTATAAATCTTTATAAAGATTTTGGATAGAGGAAGGTTCCTTAATCAGCTTTTTAAAATTCAGTGTTTCAAAATTGAGAGCTTTTGATTAATTTCTAGATTTACAGCTATTCTAAAGAGAAGAGGAACCAAAACAAACCACTTTACTCTGAGCTTGAAGTTCTCAAGATAACAGCAGAGTTTAGTAAAAATTCTGAATTTAAAAAAAAAATAAAATAAAAAACTCAAAGAATCCCAAGATAATGGTCTCAGTTAAATGCAACCGAATACAGTGGTTCCTTTGTATAAAGGAAACAAGGTATTGGAATGCTCGCCAGTTTGCATTTTGCACTTGCAGTTCATCAAATCTCAGTGATAGTTTTCAGCACAGCAGGCAGTTAGATCACCCTAATTACTTCCAGGGAGGCCCAGATGCTTTTGTCAGCTCTTCAAGCACAGAAAAGGATTACCAGTACACAAGCCAGCCATAGGATCAAGGATGGCTCCTAACAGGAGACTTGTAAAAAATCCGCTGATGCGTATGTTCTCTACTGTGTGGAACAAATCTAAACACTATAAATCTGAGATCAAATCTGATTATTCATATACAGGATTATCTTCCATGCTGAAGAGACAGATACAAATGTAGGCAATTAAAGAGAAAGTAACTGTAATGACACTTTTTCATGCAATTTGGTAAGATACAAAGCATTGCCTTAAGCAAATATAAAGATGCCTCTCTGGCCATTTAGCTATGGCTTTGGCAAAAGGCTGTGGCAAAAATATGTGTGGTCCAGCATCGCTTGCAGACAGCTGCAGGTTCAGCCTCTTACCAACTCCAGCAGCACAGGAGGCCGAGGCCCAAAGGATTCAGCCACTTACATACATTGATACTCTGAATGAAGTAAAAGTAATTACTACTTTCCACATTTTGAAATTACATGGAGAGGATCTTCCATTCTCTTGCAAATTGAATTTCACAAGCCTTCAAAGCAATTCTGCTTAAGCTTGAGAAATACACTCAGCAGCAGCTCTTTATCTGACAGTAGTGGGGGAGGCCAGTGACTGTTCTCACTGATTTCAGCAGCTGGTTGAAGCTAGCACAATTCTCCTACCACCATGCAAAATACAATTACCGTTTTTACACACACTCCCTCCTGCCCCACATGAGAAGAAAAACACCTCTGTTTATTTGCAAATTGGGACTGCAGCTTAACCTGAAATAGTTTCTTATGTTCAGCTATACCAATTTTAAAAAATGCCAAATCTGATTAATGCAGTTCAGGGTTGTGTGTGTGTTGTAAATGTGCAATCATTTACTTAGTTCACATGGTGAAACTCACCTGTATTAAATACAGCTTTTAACTATAAAGGTGGCCTCAGGAGACCCAAGTGCTCTCATGCCCTGTCTCTCCTGACTGCTAATTTTGAACAACTTGCTTTGACATCTGTATCTCAGCAAAAATAAGCAGAGCAATTAACAGAATCACAAGGGACCTCTAAAAATCATCTGTTCCAACCCCCCTACTAAAGCAGGTCCATCTAGATGAGGTTGCACAGGAATGCATCCAGGAGGGTTTGAAAACCTCCAGAGGACACTCCACACCCTTCTTGGGTAGCCTGTGCCAGGCTCCCTTACACTCACAGGAAACAAGTTTTTCCGTGTGTTTAAGTAGAACTTTTTGTACTCCAGCTTTTGTCCATTACCCCTTGTTCTATCACTGCGGGAAAAAAAAAAAAAAGTGTTGCCCCATCCTCTTGACAATACACCTTTCAAATACTTGTAAGTACTAATGAGGTCCCCCTTCATTCTCTTTCCCAGGCTGAACAGTTCCAGGTCCTGCAACCTTTCCTTGTTAAGAAAGACTCACCATCCACTCATCCAACCCACACTTCCTGAGCTTTCTGATGATGATGTTACAGGAGACATTGTCAAAAGGCTTGCTGAAGTGAAGGTAGATGACATCCACTGCTTTTTCCTCATCTAGCCAGCCAGTCATTCCATCAAAGAAGGCTATCAGGTTGGTCAAACAGAATTTCCCCTTGGTGAATCCATGTTGACTCCCTGATAACCATCTTTTCCTTCATATGTTTTGAGTTCAATCACCTTTGCAAAAGCCATAGAGGCACACTCATTGCAAAGGTATGTTAAAAGTCAAATATCAGTATTACTGACATTACTTTATTATAAGTAATCTTATTTTGAGCAAAAGAATATTAAAAAATTTAGAGGGAGGATCCTCTTGTTCCCATAAAAGCTCCATTAATGGTCAGGGTACGGCTTAGCTTCTCCCATCCTTCCAGAAGGTCACCGTGCTCCCACAAGCCCTGTGTTGCATCTGCAACCCTCGTGCGAGTCTCAGATAACTCAAGGCATCAGAAATAGTGCTAGACACTTCTGTGTTCGCAACTGTATCGAGTCCCACATAACTTCAGACAACATTCAAGTACTGACAATATCTTATTCAGAAAATTGGTCAGCAAATTAAATACACTGTCTGAAATGGATAATATTTGGAGGAAAGAGAGTCTTATCCCAGTATAAATCTATGGCTTTTGTCTTGTACAAATAAACATTAACTTTGGACCTACATCTTTGATCATTTGCATATGCCATAGCACTCAATGTTGTCCCCTACCTGAGTGGCTTGGAGTTAAAGGAGCCGACTAACAACCCAGGTGGTTTCTGTCACTTTGCACATTGTTCATTTGCAATTCTCAGGTCAATAGCACCTATTTTATTTTTTCTTGAACAGCTTTATCTATTTTGGTAATGGTGGTGGCAATAGTTAAATCGACATACATTTCTTTGTTTAAAGCTTTTCTTGCTCTCTCAGACAAAATGCTGTCTCCCTGATCTTTTGTGCTGTCACCTTTAACTTTTCACTTCCTTTTTTATGCTTGTTGTAAATTTATATATGAAAAATAAGAGTGGCAAATTTGTCTTTTCAAAACACAGGCTGCCTTGGAGGTTGCACATAGAAACAATCTTGTGATTTACATTCTCCTCTCAGCTACACTGATGCCCATAACTGAAGTCAATAGACTTGTATCACTGTGACTGAGAAACTGGCTTGATGTATGAAGCATTCATAAAAAGTTTTCTTTATTTAGCAAAGTCACGGATCTGTTAGCCTTTAATTCTGCCTGTTTCTGCTGTGAGGATAATTCACATTTCAGTTCCAACTCTGAAGGCGTGTTCATTTGTAATTAAAGCAAAATTTTAAGAATTATCTATTTGGCTGTTTTCAATTGGCTTTTTGTCCTTCTTTGAGAAACATTTCTTGTCAAAGAAGCAAAAACATGGGAGCTCTGACAATACACTATGAAACTTGACAGCACAACCCAGTGAATTTGCAACAGAAGTTCATCATCTCTAGCCCAAGAGTTACAATTTCCCTTGTCAATAGTGGCTCCAAGTTAGTCTACTCAACATCTGCTTGTTACCCTGTGTGCTTTCAACAGCTGTTTTCACTCCAGTTCCCAGAGTGAAAAACCCACCACTTTCAGAATCAAATGAGACTTTCACTGGTATCCTTGGCAGAAAGAAATGACAGAGTCAGATACATTGATCCCAAGGTCATCTTCAGAGTCAGACCTAGGAACTTGGAAAGAGTGGAACTTTTAAGCCTGTACTGGGGAAAGTTATGCCAAAATTTACATTATACTGTAATATGCCATAATATTGGTAGATCTGTGGTTTTGTTTTGTTCCTGTTGCCTGTATTCATATGTGCAAGCACCTCATAACTTCTTCAAATTCACTGGGACTGTTATAACTATGGGCTAGTCTAAGAAGATTGATTTATCCTATCAACTTTTCAAAATGTCTTAATTGTCCAAATGCTGCCTCACAGCCCTTAAATATCTTTTATTCAAGATCCTACAGATCACTTCTCTCCCACAGGAAGTTAAATACAGACTCTTGTAGCAAGCAAGATATGTCAGCAGAGTATGTAGGAAAACAATCTGTCAATTATTCATATGTATTCATGGTACAGCAAGTGGAAAAAATGGAGAAGAACCAACAAAGTAGTGAGCCATCTTCTCTGCAGATCACCATTAAGTGCTCTGCCAGTCACAAAGTATCACAATTAAGAGAATGTTGGCATTAATCATTAATGAGCTACTTAAAACAACAAAACCAGATGTACTTTATATGCCTTATCACCTGTGGGTGAGGTTTTTTAGGTTGCAATTCACACTCAACCTGGAGAGAAAAAACAAATAGTTCATTTCAAATTCTTATTACAAAACGGTGGCTCAGATATCAGAATCACACCTCATGTCACACTCTAATTAGAAAAATGAAAGAAAATGGAAGTCCTTCTATAGAGAATGAATGAAAACTGATTCAGATCTTACCTTTAGTTTAGTCTTAAGCTATGATTGTCCCAATTAGGCAGCATTCTTTCTAATCTGGTTGCTTATTCAAGAAAACACTTGAAAGCACATGTTTAAATCCCTTCCAATTTAGCATTTGCTTATGCACGTGTTTAAAAGAAAACATTTATATTTAAATGCTATCTTGAATAGGAATTCTTCTGCGTACTCAGGTCCAAATGGATAATCTGAAAAATCTCATATGTCTTATTCATTGGTCATAGATTTTATAAAATTTTCTTTTACACTACTGAAAGAAAAGAAAGCAATATCAACTATTACACCCAATACAATGCAGCATTACAGCTATATCTTACTGTTAGCATTTGTAAACAAACACGCCAAACAAGTCATGCTATGACTTTCATGCATGGCACTACATTTTTCTCTTTTTTGACCAAGAAAGATGTAAGAGACTGCAAACTGAGAGTTTTACTGAAACTTCCTGTTTTCTCCTGTGGGTGTATAGGCTCTCCTTGATAGTTGATTGAAATACCTGCATACAATTTCTTTAATGTTCTTAATTATTTTTTTTTACCTTGGCTACATCTATTTAGATCATGTGAGTGCAGTTTCTTATCGATGAACTTGCCTTGCCAAAAGGAAAGCCTGTCATTTGGTTTATTTTGCTAGTCAGCTGATCATCACGAGCAAAGTTTGCAAACTCAATCATTAATTGAAATATGAGCCTCTACATTCTGAAAAGCAGGAAACAGAAAGCATGCCATGGTATAAAAAGGGACATATTTGGTCATCTCTGGCATTCTTTCCTCATAATAGTTAATATCTGATGCCTTGGGAACAGCATAAGAATACAGCAAGCAGAAGCTAATTCATTCCTAAAATACCCTCCTAACCTTCAACTGTCCACAGCTTAGACTTCTTAACTGTCAAATCTAAAACTTTTCACATATATCACCAACACAGAGAGATAATCTTTACATAAAACAAATGGTATGCTTTGAAGTTGAGACATCTATAATAACTATCAATTAATAGAAATAATGTGGAAGGAATATGTAGGCAATGCATTAGCTCTCCTGCTCACTTTTATCAGAAAACAAAGAATTCACCACATGAGCCTCTCTAGTATCTCTTGAAGAGAGCAACTGGACTCACTACTATAAGCACTCTGCAATTCAGAGGTGGTGTAGTCTTGTTAGGTGATGTAACACATTTTACCATCAACACAAGGCTAAAGAGGGAAAACCACAATATACTTCTTGTGCTGTTCAATACCAAGTTAAAAATCACCCTTTGTTGCTGCTTAAATGTTGGTTAAACTTCAACCTACTAATACTAACAATGTTACTCAGTGTTCATCATTAACATTTTAATATTACACTAGAAAGAAAATGGAATTGCCATATGGTGGAATTATCATGTCAGACATCTGTTAACTCCCTCATATAGAAAACCAAACCATTTTAATATATTCACAGGGTAAGCAAGCTGATCACTATTTTTAATATATGAAGATACTAAATGAAGTGTTTTGCCTCACATTGTAGGATTTTATTTAGAGGCTTAACTCAACAGGCTTCTATTGCAAAAGTTGAACTGCTAAGGTCAGTTAAAATTGCAGAGGAGGCACTGCCACAACAGATTTGTAAAGCTTCTCAAGACAGTTGATTTAAAACACTGGGCAGATCTCAGCCATTTATGGATTTATGTCTAATTAGATGAATATAATACACTCAAAACATTTTTTAAACACTGGTCTTGTTTGCGTTTTCAGTTTGAATATTTTCTTTTCTTTTTTTTTTCAAACTTGAATGAACTTACCAATAATTAAAGAAAACCAAACTGTAAAACAGAAAAAGATTTAAACAAAGATTTTTTTTTTCCTATTGTTCTTGTTATGTTGCTGAGAAAAATGATGATTCAACATACCAGCATCTACCTCAGGGAGAGGAAATGTTAATGCCAATGACATTATCAGGGAAGTATTTAAAGTGTTTAAAGTTTTCTGCTATGCTAGTTGCAACTGGACATGACCACACAAATGGAACTAAAAAACTACGCTTACACACTCAAATACGTATGCAAATACTTGAAATGTTTAGAAGGCAGCCCTCATCTAGCTACTACTGCTATCCTACACTATAGCATGACATACAAAAGTATTGATGATGCTTTGGTATGGATTAAATCAGTTAATTAGTCCACCAGAGCTAGAGAAAACGTTTTCAGATTGTCGCATTCGATACCTCTGGGAGCCTGGAGTAAAACAACTAAGTCTTAGTATTAATATAAGGAATGATCAGCTTTACTGAACACATTCAGTCTAGATAGATCTCCCAAAAGCATACAGTAGAACTCACAGACAATTTTAGTGAGTTCATGGATTTGTGAAACATGGAGGCTTGATATACATGCATTTTCCCAAAATATGATCTGAAGTAGATGGAAGGAAGGGAGAATATTCTTGTAGGGCTTTAGACATATTAGCACCAGCACATTTGTGAAAGTAATAAGTGAATCTGAATAGGAAGAAAAAAGCAAATGATCAACTGTTGAATCTGTTAGTCAATGGAATCACCTATGGCTACATGGACATCAAAATCACACTCACTGTTCCCAGCATCAGCACAGATACTAATGCCCTGCCTTAAACACCTGAAAATAATATGCAGGTGTCATTTAAAATACGTCTAAGGCCATTTATTCTGACCTCATACTTTTTTTTTTTTTTAAAGCATGAAAATGTCAGAATAAATGTGTTCTCTATATTTAAAGTGTTATCCTGGGGGCTGAGCAAAACCTCATGCAAGCTGATGGGCATTTCAAAAACCCTGTCAACCTCTTCAGTCTTTTTTTCTTGACAAAATCCACCCACGAAATCCCAAACATTTAGTATATGGCTAGATTAAAAGATGTAGCAAAATAATACAGTACATTATACCTTCAAATGTTTTGTTCCCATTATGAGCCTTTTTTCTTCCTGGATCTGAGGGTATGTCAGCACCATGCAATCTTTTCACATGGGCTTCCTCCCACATAATTTCTGCTCTTTTCAGAACTACTTCTAATTTACCTGCTACATGTTCTAAAACTTGGTGCTTCCACTTCTGTTTCTACATACAGATATAATCCTTAATAACCTATCTGAAAACATCAAAGCCATTTATGGACTTTTGTCCTCACCCTATCGTCAGCTCACAGCAGGGAAGTACTCAGTTAATTTATTAATGGACATGAACTGGAGCAAAATAGTATTATTTCCCCCAGGCCAGAATATAAACCTAAGTCTTTGATTTCTGTTTAATTGTTCAATATATCATCTTATCCTCCAGACTGGATTTTAAGAAAATAGTTCCTATTTCTCAGTGAACTTCTAGGAGTTAGATATAGCTAGATCCATGGGACAACTTCAGTTCTTCTCTTCCTCTATGCAAATATCCCTGTCTACCATTTATGTTCCCTCTGGGGAGAAACTAGCAAGTCTCACAGTTTTCTTCCTTAAGTTACTTCAGAGACTTTACTGTTCACCTTTGCATTAACAAAAAAAAAAAAAAAACAAAACAACCAAAAAAACCCCAATTTAATAACTTCATCTAGCTTTTATAAGCAAATATATCTGTTTGGAAAACCACACTGCAAAAAAGGAACGTTTCAACAAACAGTAGTTACAAGAAAGGAAAACTATTCAAATAAATAATAAGCTGCCTTCATGCAAAATGGTTTGTAACAGAATTTCAAATCTAGGTAGAGAACATGGACACATAACTATTAGAAAGTATCTAAATCTGAAGCAATGCCCATACATAGAAAAAGGTAAGCATCAGATATTCAGATCAACTGCTAAATACCAAATGAAACCAAATACTTAAAGATAACAGATGAAATAAAAGGAATAATAATTATTAATTTATCCAAGATAGACACAGGATGTTGATACTGCATGCAGGAAGAAAAAACCCCAAAAGGCAATTTTAAATTATTTTAATAAACTTTCTGTACTAATTAACTGAACATAGTTTCAAGAATTATTTCATTAGAGAAAATTATCTGCAGCCTATAAAACAGGCGTGCCTGTGAATGAAGCTTTGGTCTTAAGGACAGTAAGCGAGCAGAAAGTCTTTACACACTAATGTCACCGTCATTTTTAGCAGAAACCTCCTACAACCTCTAAATGGTTGTATTACCTACATCTTGAAACTTTCTGATGTTTGACATTCAACAAAACGTCAACGTTGTGTTGTTCAACAAAACGTCAAACAACACAACATTGTAGAGGAGTCCTTGCCAGCCATACCTAAAAGCAGACTGAAAACTGCAACCTGCAACAATTAACCTGATCGTCACTCACATGCATAGAGCATGCAAACTACTGCAGTCATGGTTTGCTGCAGCAGCAGGATTGACGCTTTGCTGTGGTATATTGAGGCGGTCTGCCACCATGGTAGCACATTAAGCTATTTCTTATCAGAGATGGGTACCTACTTTCAGTTCCCATCTCTGGCAGAGGAAAGTCCCAGCCCGAGTCAATCTACGTTTCTTTCCCTCAGCTCTGAAGAATAGTGCACAGAAGTAAAGAAATAGAATGTACTATTTTGTGCTTTCTGAAAGAAAATTGTGAGAGCCAAGCATGTAAAACACACTGTATTTCAGTCATAGAAATTCACCAAAGGAAACAGTGAACAAGATCTTAAGGCTTACCATAGCTCCAGTGAATGATAAGGGGACTGAATGACTATCACTTTCTTTTCATGGGAGAACAGCAGCTCTCAGACACAATGCAGGGTTTTCTATCCTGCAAGGCTACTGCAAATCAATTGAAAGTGTAACACCCAGGCCATTCCAGCCACCTTGAATGTAGAAAAGTGCGTAACAACTATGTAACTGTATGGTTATGGATCACCATAACAGCCTCCACCTTGGGTGAAACAATCGCATTTCCATATAATCCTAATGTGATGATGCCTCTTCAGTGCGCTGGAAGGTTCTGATGGGGAACAGTGGACAGATACAGAATATGAGGTGGAACCAAGCACCACTTCATCTTAAGAAAGTGGTTGGAAAAGTTTGTGAATGCAAGGAAAATATTTCTCCAAAAAGAAATCACTGGCTACATCTGGGTGTGACTTGGCTCAGTAACCATTAGATACTATGTCTCATACTATGCAAAGGCATGTTTTAGAAATATTACGGTGCTAACATGACACAAGCAACATAGTAGGAAAAAAGAAAAGTAGCATGTCATGAAAAAATGCCCATATCAAGATTATCCTTGAAAATGAAAATTCACCACATTTGAAAATTTTAATGAGTCAGAAATTGAGAACAAATTGGTTTAAAAATCCACACAATAAAGCAAACTTTGTAATAAATGAGCTTAGTCATTCAAACATGAAAGAACAAAATTGAAGCTGCAAGTGTCTTCAGATCCTTTTTTTGCAAATTGAACTTAAAAAGAAACTTTGATTTGCAACCAATTAATCAACAATTTAGACAAGAATCTTGACATTCTTTGGATACTAGAAATGTTGTAATTTAATTTACAAACTTTCTTTCGCCTGTGTCTACACATTGTAGGGGGCATTTTCAAAGAGTTCTCGAGGCTTTAGGCATATGCTACTGGCTTAATGGAAACTGCATGGTTTGGCTTCCTTTTGAATGGCTGGAAATCCACCCCACCTGGATGGTGCCTCTTGAAACTAATCCACAACAGAGCTAAAAACAAAGCAGCCCATGGAGAAGCCAGTCTCCTGTAGAGATTCCTCCGCATAGCACAGCAAATGAGAACTATCATGGTGGATCACCTTCAGGCATTTTTTTTGCTTGTAGTTTACTAAGCAACTAGTTAAGAATTGCCTTTGGTGACGCAATGTGCTACACACTACCTGTATGAACCCTTCTTCTCAAATGAATGCTAACAACAGCTAACAGTGAGTCTTATCCTCTGAGCTTGACATAAATCTCTGATTTCTAAGGCAAAATTCTTGATAGACTATAAAGCTATTATCAGCTCTATAAAGATATTGCAATCACTATTATTTAGGAGTTCAATGGCAAGGCTATATACACGTAGCATGTACTTCTTAAGCAGCTAACTTACACATTAAGGACACTCTTATAGTATCTATGTTAGGATATGGTTTTCCAAAACATCAAAGGAATATAGAAATATTAATGAGTCTTAAGTAACTTTTAAAAATCTCATCCAAACAACAAATTCAATTTATTTTTCTTTTTGATCTTTGCTTTTTAAACTCAAACTAGGGGAAAAGATGGCTCTGCAATGTGCAACAGAAGACCAGAACTCACACAATTTGGTTTCTCTGGGAGTTTAATATCCTTGAAATCTTTATGCCAAAGACAAGTTTGACTGAATTAGTCAAAGGATTCAATATTTATCATGAGACAGTCAAAAAGACCGTGTGATCACATAGGTCATACTTGAAAACAACAAACCAATGAGCCAACTCAACATGCAACTCTGCTGAATGCTGCTATTCTAAAGCCACTACATTTATATAACTTCAGTACTTCAACTGAAGAGCCACTATTCAGTATGCAAATCATAGAATCACACAGAATGGTAGGGGTTGGAAGGAACCTCAAAATATCATCTAGTCCAAACCCCCTGCTAAAGCAGGTTAACCTACATCAGGTCACACAGGAACGTGTCCAGGCAGGTTCTGAAAACCTCCAGAGAAGGAGACTCCACAATCTCCCTGGGCAACCTGTGCCAAGGCTCCCTCACCCTTACAGTAAATAAGTTTTTCCTATGTTTAACTGGAACTTTTTATGTTCCAGCTTATGTCCAAATACTTTTCAGGAGAATGGGAAAGTCAGATGTGATAATGTAGCAAATAATAAATCATAGGTAGAGAATTCTTGTATTCACTGTATCCTATTTTAATTTTTATAGATTTTACTTGAGTCTCAGTATCAACAAACAATTATGTTTTAAAATTATTAGAAGAAATTAAAAATTTATAGTATTTTAAAATGTATTTTAGAATGTTAAATTTTTCTTTTATTAATAGTTTATAACTATATTTTAAACAAAAAATGAAGGCAAAAAAGGGCATGGGATTCATGCACCTAGCTAGTGTTCTATCTACTTACAATTAAAACATGAGCACTTCCATGACTACCGTATTTACATAGAGATCTTACTGCAAAAGAGATTTATCCTTAACGCTTTAATTCCTCAGGTTCTGTCATCATAGTGTGCATGTATGATTGCTGAGCTCTGTGATGCTGATACCTAAGGGATTCACTTTACAATAGGGAGCATCTGTTGAGCCAAATTGCTGTGATTTACCAGATCTCTGGGGAAGAGTTATGCCTACCGGGGCCAAAGCACTGAGGACTAGTTGATAAAAGTCCAGAGGAAGAAGCGGCAGTGCAGAGGCATGGAAAGAACCTCCTCCATCCTTTTGTATAAGAACAGGCATTGCAAAGCATACAGTGGATAGTTTTTAAGGGACATGGGTAGAAAATACTCTCCTCCTATTAACTACATTGATTTAATGATTAGCATGCCTCCATAAAATATCATAGAACGCTAGGTGTTGAAAGGGACCTTTAGAGATCATCTAGCCTCTGCAGAAGCAGGGTCACCTAGATCAGGTCACATAGGAACATGTCCAGGCGGGTCTCGAAGGCCTCCAAGGAAGGAGACTCCACAACTCCTCTGGGCAGCCTGTTCCACTGCTCCCTCACAGTGAAATAGCTTTTTCTTATGTTTAAGTGGAACTTTTTGTGTTCCAGCTTCATCCCATTACCCCTTGTCCTGTTGCTAGCCACTACAGAAAAAAGGGATGCCCCAACCTCCTGACACCTACCAGTTAGATATTTATAAATGTTAATAAGATCTCCCCTCAGTCTCCTCTTCTCCAGACTAAACAGCCTCAGTTCCTGCAGCCTTTCCTCCTATGAAAGATGTTCCAGTCCCCTGATCATCTTGATGGCCCTGCACTGGACTCTCTCCAGAAGTTCTCTGTCCCTCTTGAGCTGAGGAGCCCACAACTAGACACAGTACTCCAGATGATGCCTCACCAGGGCAGAGTAGAGGGGGAGAAGAACCTCTCTTGACCTGCTGGCAACAAACTTCTTGATGCATCCCAGGATGCCATTGGCCTTCTTGGCCAAGAGGATACATTGCTGGCTCATATTTAGTTTATTATCAATCAGGACTCCCAGGTCTCTCTCTGCAGAGCTGCTCTCCAGCAGGTCAACCCCCAGCCTGTACTGGTGCATGGGGTTGTTATGGGAGACAGTTTCATAAGCCTTGCTAAAGTCAAGATAGATGATATCCGCTGCTCTCCCCTCATCTAGCCAGCCGGTTATGCACTTACAGAAGGCTATCAGGTTGGTCAAACAAAATTTCCCCTTGGTGAATCCATGTTGACTGCCCCTGATAACCATCTTTTTCCTTCATATGTTCAGTGATAACATTCAGGATGAGTTGTTCCATTACCTTTCCAGGGATGGAGGTGAGGCTGACCAGCCCGTAGTTTCCCATAGTTTCACTTTTACTATGCTGTGTAAAGGTCATCTATGCAACTACCAATCTTAAAACTGAATTCTTTCAATGGAAAACACCTCTGCCATTTTCAAATGCTTGCTTTTATTTAACAGGTGAAGATGCTGAGCCAAGCCAGTTCATCATTGTCCCTGCTACAATGAATATCATTTAAATCTGCTGTTTCAATATATGTAAAGAAACATATCCTTCACCTGGTGTATGCCCTCCATGGCAACTGACTGAATTTCAGCTCATCAATTTAATATGAAGTCAATTTAATTCTTATTGACCAAAAATCAGTGCCTATTGTTCCAAAACATGCAATCATATGACAGTATATTGCAGTTGCTGGTTAAGTGGCTTAGTGTTATTGATAAGAGCCCATTCTGATGAGAGTAAAGAGGACTGCCAGAATCCCTTATGAAAAATAAAAAAAGCTATTTTGCACACAACTTTCAGAAATGGTTTCCAATGCATGAGAGCAAAGGATGGTCTGTGGATGGGCTGTCATAATCAAAGCCTTAGAAACCCATGAGAAATGAGCATATTATTCAGGATTTACTATCACTTTATTTACGATTTCCAGTTAATAGAGATCCACAAAGTCACGCCAAAAAGATACCAAAGGCCTGATTGTGATATCCTAATTCAAGCAAAACCCATACTCAAAGTCCTTTTGAAGCCATTCTGCTTCTGCCAACTCTTGTGATTTTTATTGCAAGCCTTGCAGTACTTGATGTTTTGATTAACATTCCAACTCCTGAAGTTCTACAACATGTTCACCTCCTTTATTTTCAATTTTAAAAGAAGTGTGTTGTGTTCACAATTGAATAGAAAATCTTGCAAATGTGACTTTTAAAAAGTAACAAAAATACAAGAGAAAAAGGAGAAAGAACCTAACTGTGTCAAACCCAAGTATCAATGGCAAAGTTGATATCAATATCAAAATCAAAAATATCAATATCAAAGAAACAAAGTACAGAAAACCTCACTGACTGTGCAACTGGTGCCAATTCTGCACTCACTGCCCAACTGGGATAAACTAGGCAGCTTGGTCCTTAAATTGTGTCTACCATAAGCTATGCAGTGATCCTATAGGACAGCTGTAATTCAGGGGCTGCTATCTGAAGAGCCTGGATTAAAAAAAAAACAAAAACAAGCAGTAAACTATCCCTCCCACAATGGCTGCAAATCCATGTGTTGCTTGTTAACACTGAAACTGTGCAATGCTTTATTTCATAGAATCACAGAATGGTTTGTGTTGGAAAAGACCTTAAAGATCACCTAGTTCCAACCTCCCTGCAATAGGCAAGGACACCTTCTACTAGGCCAGGTTGCTCAAAGCTCCATCCAGCCTGGCCTTGAACACTTCCAGGGATGAAGTATCCTGGAGTATTGGCTGGGTAACCTGCCGATGTCTCACCACCCTCACATTTATCTCTTCTTTTTTTTGCCTCTTTACCTGATACCTTTTGTTTATTCTGTAAGCTATTTGATGTAGGGGCTGTCACTTCCCATGTATTTATGCAGTGCCTTTCATGAAGGTTGACAGCTTAAGATGCCATTATAATCAACAAGGGGGGGGGGGGGGTGAGGTTGGATTTTTAAGGCATTGAGGAAAATGAGGCATTCACCTACCAATGACATACAATAGGCTTTGAGTAACTTTCTCCCCTTTGAAAAATCTACATTTACAATTGTAATAATGAAGATGTCTGTCATCACCAAAGCATCCATTGTTAAAACATGACACAACCTCCAAGTAGGGAAAGCCTTCATTTAGAGCATAGTCCGTAATAAAAAGCTTTTTTTTTTTTCAGAAGCACCAAGACCTCATTTGTCTTAAACCATTCACAATAGTATTCAACATACTTTCTGGAAGTATCATATCTATCTTGTATCGTATATTGCATTAGTTAGATATCTGCTGAGAAGCACACTCTATATTGCACTAACGCTGTAGGGTTTTTAAAAGAACATTTCCTATAAATAGAGATTTAAATGATCTCCTTTAAGTATTGTAATCTTTAATTGAATTCAATACCTCTGCAAATGGAGCAAACAATCTCTGACTGATTAGATCATTTGCTTCTATTCTATTTCAGACATGCACTGGTTTGCAGTAATGTAAGGATTTTTCATTAGCAATTGCTGTTCAGCTGCATATTTTCCTCAGTAACCTAATTAATGCTAGAAAGGTAACTTTTCTTCTTGTGCATTACAGTATGCCAGTGTAGTTGACACTGTTGCAGAGGTTATATATAAATAAAAACTGGGGGGAAAAAGCAAAGGACCAAAATTAAAGGGAATGCAGAAATGTAAACTAGATTTTCCATAAGATGGCAAATACTTTCTTCTCCCAGTGACATCAAGATCGAAAGTGATTACTCAGCACTTAGCAGGACAGAACCATGGGAGTCCTATGAGTTGCTAGCACAGAAATTATTACATGCAGGTAGAACAAGAAAACAGGTATTAATGAAGACAAGAAATTATGTCCTTAATACGATTCAGTACATTTCTAGGTCTGAGTTTGTTGCATGAATAACACAGCATCCTGTAGATGCATTTCAGTTTTGGCTCTGGGATCTTATCAATCTCTTTAAATCAAATCACAGGTCTAATTGTAAGCTGTGTTCCAGTGCAGTCCTTGACTAATTAAGCGTATAGACATATGGACAACACAAATTCTTCTAAGTAGGGTATTTAGACATTCCTGAAGTAAACTATGGTGTACTAGTAATGACAAAAAGGGCTCAGTTATACACCCATGTGCTGCAATGATACCAACATTGAATGTTTTCTTCAGAAATGTTGATTTCAGACTCTAAGATAAAGAATTTCAAATGGGCTGCATCAGGTACTTGCACCATCCAGGTTAATAGGTGAATGGTTGATCAAAATCTTCACTCTTATGGCAAGATGCTGTGCACCTCAATACTCCTGGAGCCTGCCTGAAGCTCGTGATGGTGGAATATCAAAGAGCAAGCTCTCATGGTATTTTGGTGTAGCCACTTGAGCAAGGAGGGAATGAAGGAATGGCACAGCTGCATTTAGGTCAACTTGCTCTGTGGCAGTGAGGTGCTCTAAAAAAATTGTGATAAGAACTGAAAAAGCTATTAAGGGCTACACCTTATTTCAGACACCACAGTCTAGAAATAGAAGAACTTAGATCATTTTGCCTAATTGTCTGTTTACCTCTTAAGAAAAAAATACCCCTCAGCATCGTTGTTAGCATGAGAAACTTTTTTCTTCCCCAAGTATGCCATGGAGCAACCAAAAAAGAAAAGCTTTAGTCCCAGAATATTCAAACAAATGTGTAAATCATACTGAGGAATATTCCTGGAAACTGAGGCCAAATGGCAAAGCACCTATATCAGTAAGTTCCCATTGACCAAAGATCATGCAAGGTGCCAACTGGGAATGTTTCTTGTGATATTCTTCCTCCAAAATGGTGCCTGGGCAATACCTGAGAGAATAGCAGAGGCCAAAGGCATGTTGGGAACTGTTAGAATAGTCAACTTAGTTTAATTTTACTTTAGTAGCATTAATTTAGCCCAAATTCTTTGATGCAGTTTTAGATACAGACCTTCCTCTGTATAAATTTGTAAGTCTTTGATTTCATATTAGATCAGACTAGTTGGATAATAAAGTGGGAGATACTATTTTAAAAAGAATTAATAACAAAGAAAATTTACTGCCTATTTATAATAACACTGTAGCTTATTATAATAATCATTAAAAGAACTGCAACCTACAATCCACACTGGATGTAATTTTTTGGAGGTGGTTTCTTAAATGTACCTGTAGTTGGGTTTTAGTTGCCTTTTCCTTTTTTTCCCCTTTGGATTTTTATGCACTTGACACAAACAAGGAAAATGCATAAAACCTGTGTTTGTTTGAAAATATAAGTAAAAATGTTTTTTTAAAAGCTCGTTTTTAACTTAAATGTTCTTCTTCAGTTTACAGAATAACAGTGTTTACTTTTACTTCACTGTAGTTTTTCATTCCATAGTGTGTACAAAAATACTACAGACAGGGAAGCTGAAGGTTCGAGTTTGATGCCTCAATGAAATTCAAACTATGAGTTGAGGTTTTCTACAGAAAACAGGCAACTTGACTTCAGCCTCATAGTCTAATCAGCATGTTCTTCTCCATTCTTGAGAAAATTAACCTCATTCATCATGTCATGCTCCCATTTCTCCCTACAGCTTGTGATGCCGTCTTTGCTCCTTGTCCCACTTCTGGATCTCAGAGTGTGGCTGTCATGGCTTGATAGCCCAGTGGGCACACAAGCAATCATGTGAATCAAATGAACATAGGAAAAACTTTTAGCAGTATGCGTTTTTTGTTTGAGGTTTTTGTTTGGCTTTTTTTCTTTCAGTCAGAAAAAATACAAAAGAAACTTCCCTGCCACAGAAATGTCCTGGTACATATTAGAATTTTTAAAGTACAAAGTCTGAATACTCAGTGTATTCACAAGATGAAGATACATGGTTTACTCACTTGTTTTTCCTCCTCCTTTTCCCAACAATTAAATTCCCCCACATATTATACAGAGATCCTGACAAAGCCTGAAAGCTACTAAATATATCACTACATTTATGAGATGCAAATAACCCCAACAAACAGAAAACATCAGCCTCTAACTTGGAGCCTGAGTCTATGTGTGCAAAGTGCTCTTAATTCCCTCTGCTGCATCTGCCTCATATGAGGGATTCTGTCTAAGAATATGATCAATCATGGGACTACAGAAAGTGCTAATTCCTTCTTTTCCAGTCTCTTCTAATTTTATGTCCTTCCTGTTCCCCCTTCAAACTTTATCTCTTTTCTCTATCTCATGGATAAAGTCAGCACTTCATTTCATTATCTCTAATTCCAGATCTCCTGCATCCCTACATTGAAAATAATTGATATAAGCCATCAAAAGAAGAAAGAGTATTAAAAAATACGCACTATGCACTATGAAGATGGATGTCAGGGGAATAAAATGTAGCACAAGAAAAGTCTGAGCTGCTAACTTTGCCCAATTTAGAAGAACATCAAAGTCCTTACTTTCCCTCTAAATGTTGATCAACATTGCAAGCCAGAACCTTTATCTGTAATTCATGGATTTCTTCAACAGGAACAACTTCATCTGCAGACTGAATACGATATCAGAAGCCATACTCAAAGACAGGAAAATGTTTTCAAAAGGCAAGGAAGCTGACTAACCTGACCAATAGGTTCTTTTGTTGGGGTCTTTCCTCTTCTAGCGGTGCTTGTGGCCAAAGTGGTGGTTGTTTCCATGACCGATGTCGACATCTCAGACTGCATCGCTGTGGCTGTGGACTCGGTTGTCATAGAGGAAGGCACTTCACCAACAAGTCTCACATTTCCTTCTATTATGATGTTGGCATCATTTTCTGCTGCCATGTTCAGAACTTTCAAGCCATTGTAGTAAAGACCAGAAAGCTGGCCTTGGAAAGGGTGGCCACGTTCCTTGCCTCCAATTTTTATGGTTGCTTGGCTATTGAAGATTGTGAGCTGACGCCCTGTGAAGATAATATTACATACATGCAAAAATGTTGACTGTGAACACTATACTCTACACGAGTGATAACAGATTGTCATGGGGTGAATAATGAGAGCAATAAACTATAAGAAAAGGATTTGACTCATAATTCATTGCTTTTTAATGAGGTGTCCATGAAATGCATAAATTTTGAGAGCATTTACATTTTTCTTTATTACGTTTGCAGTTGGGTTTTTTGTTTGTTTTTTGCTAAAAGGCCAATCAAATATATTTGCAAATGTGTTTCCCCCTTTTACCTGAAAGAAGTGTTAAATTTTTTTATCTGTGTCAAGAATGTCAGGTTTCTAATTCCTTGAGATTACTTTTTCTTCAAGTCTGCCAACACTTCAAAGTTTTTTTCACGCAATGCAGCGTAGAATCTATAGCTCTAGGCATGTACACGTGAGTTTACATGTGTATAAACATACAAATATGCATATACACACAGAGAGAGTTTATATATATGCCAAGAATTCATTAGGTCAAGTGAATTTTAAATAATGTTATACAGTAATCTGTCATATCTCTATAGAAGTGATAAAATATTTACGTTTTTAATTAAATGTATTTTTGTATTTAAATGTTTATCTTCTTTCAACATACACACTGAAAAGAAACACATGGTTCACACTAAGTATCTCAGAGGCAGATTCAAAAATAGATGTCTGATTGGCTTTCAGCAAGGCTATCAATTCAAATAAAAGATTTAGATGTAAAAGCGGCTTCAGAAATGATACACATACCGATGGAGAAATCATGGCACATTTCCATTAAACAGAGAAATCCTCAGTAACAGTACCACTCTTAGTCAATAGAATAGTCATTTTAGCAGATTGTTTTCTGCTCACAAAAAGCATGCACACAACTTTAAGTTCTGTTTTAATTAGTGTTTGTTCCAAAATCCCCTTAGAAGGTTGCAAACGTTAAAGGGACTTCATTTTGATTGGCAATTCCATATTGCCCACTATTTATGATACCTACAGTTTAAACAAATTTTTTTTCAGGACAATAATGAAGATATCATAACTACATATATTTTTAGTTAATAATTTAGATGCTGGAACATGTCATATAATCTATGAATGATTTATAATTTTTGGTTAATGTTTGCTATGAGTACCTTCATAGATTTAGTGGATTATATTTAACAGTCCCTTTAACCTTAAGTTAACAGGGTAAGATTATTAAACAGCTGGTACTTCTAGAAATGTATAGAAATTATTATACAAGGTATGCAAATATTACTCTATGTTTTACTTTTTAAAATTTGTTTTTAATTTAGTTTTACTGAAATTTATTTGTTTATGTTTATTAGTGTTACAATGAAGTACTACTTGGTTATGTTCAAATTATTTTTTTTATTGGAAGTTTTAATCAATGTTTTTTACCTTTGTCGAGTAGCCATTCATCAACTACTCGACCAAGTCGATATGGAATTCGCTGTCTAGCAATCGCCAGGCGCTCGTTATCATTGTTTCCTTTAAAGTTTAAAGAGACATTTCATTGGTTAAAATCTGTAAGGTCAAAGGTTAAAAGTTAATACTTAAAGCTTGAGCTATACAGTTGCCACATGATTTTTTGAAATTTGGAATTTTAAAAAGTTCTACCTAGAACATTTCATGGTTCAGACTTTTCATTCATTCATTTATTTTATTTTAGCAAACAAAATTATTCCTATGTTAATTGAAAATTAGAAATCTGCATTTGAACTAGGTTATTAAACTTATGTTATAGACAGACCCAAAAAACAAATTTAAACATCATCGAATGGCTTTACAAAAAATGATCATTGACCTCAGGGTTTTGTCTTTTTTGATGTTTCTTATTAACTAGTTAAACATGTTCAGGTGAAACAGGTTTAAGTTTTCAAAAGACATCCAACCTCTCACTCCAGGTTAGTCATTTAAAGAAGAACAACACAACTCTTAATCACCATCTAAGGCACACTTACTTCTGCTGTCTAGAAACAGACTTGCTGCAACTTATTTCCTGATCAGAAAAAATACATTCTTCTTTGCTTCATTTAAATAAATTCCAGAAATTCAAATATATGGTACAGAACAGCCCAGCGTATTTGCCATTTGTACGTTCTCACAGAATATGCTGTCAATGTTTTGAAGGAACACTAAGGCTTTGACAAAAGTGACTTACTTAAAGGTAGCCTGGTTCTGACATGTGGAAGAGTTTTAAAATTTAGCAAAAGGCTAAATGGGGTTTCATAAATTAAGAACTAACAAGAACTTGGCAATGCAAAACACAAACTTGTTATATTTGCAAACTATATCTATTCTCAGTCTCAATGCAGAAATGTTTGACTTCTTTAAATAAAACAATGAAATAAAAGAAGGCTTGTACAGTCAGAAAAACATCAGACAATGAGAAAGAATTAGCAAATGAGTTTAAATATTTACTTCTAATTATAGTGTTTTGTGTTTGAAAAATATGGGTGTGATTGCTCAGAAAAATATATCTTCTACTTAAAACTTTTCTTTGGAGAATGGTAAATCTAAATATTTCCTTAAACCTATGGGGTTTTGGTGGCAGTAGTATTTTAGACCAACAATACCTTTTTCTTCCATTGTATTGGTTCATATTAGTAAAGAACCTGAGAGATAAGAACAGCCAAGTGAGTAAAAAGCAGTCATTCCTAATTCAGGTCTGAATCCAAAGTCAGTCTAAGTAGCTCAAATGTGCACACTGTCTTTGACTTCAAAATCGACCAACAAATCAAGTCCTATATCTACAGTGAAAATCTTAGTACAGGATGCAGTAGCCTACTTAGTGCTCAGAAAAACATTTTCTTGAGATAGAAAGATACTATTGCTGATTATCTAGCCAAAATATTACCCAAACTCAGAAAACCAATGTTCTAGTTTATCAGGCAATTATCCCCACTATCAGCATCATAAGCCATAAGAGACAGGGAAGAATTAGTACCATGGCCCCTAGAAATAGCAAGAGTAACAGCTTCTGTGCCAAAGCCCATGGTGGTTTTACAAAGATACTTATTCTGCAGTGAGATGAATTACAAATTTCAACGTTTCACATCTCTCTTATTTGGTTTGGTAACATGGACATAGTTTACTATGACAGAATCTGATCTATTTTGTTTTCAGAGTATGTACTTTCCATATCCACTTTCCAAAATAGAGTGGAAAAAATTGTTTGGGTTGGAAAAGCCATTTGAAGGTCATCTAGTCCAGCACCCCTGCCATGGAAAAGGACATCTTTCAACTAGATCAGTTTGCTCAAAGACTATTGAACTTGACTTTGGATACTCCCAATGATGGAGCATCCGTGACTTTTCTTGGAAAACCACAGAAGCTGATTCCACAACTTCTCTGGGCAAATATGCTATATGAACGTCTATATGCATGGCAATATTTCAAAGTGCATAAGCGTGTATATAAAAACATCTAATTTTTTTTTCACACATACATTTTGCTCTTGTCTCAACTTTCAGACAAATTCTCTGTAAAACAATATTTTACTGAAACTTTCTTTTTTTTTTTTTTTTTTTTTTTGGCCTCTCCAATAAACTGAAAATTTAAAGTAAAAGGCTTCATAACACAACTCTTATGACATTGTGAGAATACAGAATGTCTTTGGATTCTTTTTGCTGTTATGACCTTTAAAACTACTGCTCTTCATCCTGGACTCCTTCACTTACCACAGACTTCCTGTGACTAAATGGAAATACAAGAAAAACATGAAATACATGAGAAATGTCATGTCATCAACATGGGAACAAAGATAAGCAGAGTGTGATCCTCCCTGTTTCCGTTCTAGATTTGCATCTTCAATTATAATATATAGACACACACACACAACAGTGAGTTAATAACTTATATCAATAATTTATACTCCTTGACAGCCAGTTGTTTTTAACACTTATGTTTAACTTTTCAATAAGATATTCTTGCAGTTTTTATTGAAGTGTTATCAATTGAATCACTGAATGACAAAACATTCTTTTTCTAAAAGGTGTCCTTATCGTAAATTAATCCTGAGGTTTTGTTGCTGTTGAGTGTAGGTTTTTCTCTTGTGTATATTTGAGAAAAGAAAAAGGAGAATGGGTGGAACTCTTCTGTATTATTTAAAAGGAAAAGCTAAATTGTTCAGAAGAAATAAGTCTCATGGATGTAGATGATCATTCACTCATCAGATTCACTCACTGTTACTTACTGGATGCCTTTCATGAACAAATGCTCCCTAGATCTCAGAAGTACCATATAGTCATGTCAGAACGAAATAGTGTTCAGAACTATAGAAATGCATTGATGTCTTCGTTGTTTATTCAAGCAGTGGGTGTAAATTAGGTGCATTTGGTAGAAGGATCTTCTGCAGTCACCATTCTGGATCCCTCATGCTATGGCATCCCTCTACTGTAAGTCCATTACTAACACAGGATTATCTTAGAAAACATTTATTGCTGCCTCCACTTTCACTACTTGGCAGCTGCTCCAGGACATCTCTGTGATGATCATGGAAACTCCTCTGTGAATTAACAGCATATATTTAGTCTTGGCCAGCTTACACATTCCATTGAATTATTTCATTAAAAATTCCACGTATGGTTTCTGAGAATATTGCACCCTATTATAATGTGATTCTATCTATGAATTCTATCTATAAATTAAGTTTTATACTAACTGCAGCAGCCTTGCACCACTGGGAGCAAAATAAAGATGTGAAAAGCAAGGAAATAACCATTTGATTTGTAAAGGTCACACACAAAAAAAATTGCTGATTACATTAGCCCATCCCTCATCAGAGTAAAAGTGTATTGTCAAGTGCATCTCAATTTGACACTATTACAGTAGCTTAAATTCTTCTAATAGATAATAATAAATGGAAGGGCTAGGGGGAAATGGTGTGGAACTCACATTTAGTTTCAAGGAGAACACTTATGTTTAGTAATGATGAAACTAGTGGACACATAGTTAACTACTTCAAGGAGAAAAAAAAAAGATATGTAGCATTGCAAATAATAGAAATGACATTAAAAGCAAGAAACATCTTAATATTACATAATGAAAAACACACATCTTTTCATAACTGCTTCTTCCAAAGCAGCTGGTTTGGGCCATGCACTCACCTACAATGATTCTGGATAGCCCCACTGAATTCAGTAAAGTTGTGCATTTTCTTCATCTGATAATCTCATTCCCGATAGGGAAAACAGAAATACCACATATTTCTTTTCTCAGGAATATTCAGTGCACATTTTTCATGCTTACTTTATTTGTACTTGTTTTCACAATATGGTGAACCACAAGGAACTTCTTCAATAAAAACACTTCCAAGAAGGTTAATATTTTCATACTCTAAAAAAACCCGCGTCTTTGAGATTGTATTTCTGTTACCCATCTGAAAGATTAAGTGCTCTGGCAGCCATGCTTTTCAACCACAATTCATAAAAAATAAGTGATTTGCCAAAACTTTAATTGTGGACAGCTATGTGACTATCAAGCATGACTCTTCCTGGTTATGTGGTTGACATTTCTTTGATTAAAAAATCTGTGTAGAAATGATTCACTCTGGATGTGCACCATGACATTGTCTAACCTGATTCAATTCCAGATGGCTTCATTCTTCGGCCAAATAGATAATATTTTGTCATAACACAGTGTTAATTCTGTATAGGCAGAAAGGTTTCAAGGGAATAACAATAATTCCAAAGAATCAAGGTAAGCAGAGAGGAGCAGCAAAGGTCAAATCTTTGAGTCAGAGCTAAATCTTGTGGCAAGATTGAGAAGAAGCAATCCAAAAAAACTTTAATCATACCTTTATATCTATAGGTCAGCTGGGACAAACCAACTATGTGAACTTCACTAATATGTATTTTATCCCTCCTGATTTATTATATTGTCAGTGCTGGAGTGTAATTCTATTTTGTTCTCTGAAATAAAGGTGTCAGTTATTGATGTGAAATAGCAGCATCCTTGAAAGAGAATAAGTAAGGAGGTTGAAAATCGAGAGTCTGTGAAGAACAACCTAGACTACAGAATATTTTCTTTGAAACAAATCCTTTAACAGAATACAAATTCACCTTGTTAGTTTCAGTGATCTGCTAGAGAAATAAATAACAAAGTAAGGAAACAAGGTCTATCTCTATTTATAAATAAAAGCACTCTCTAAGTTTTGTTCATAATGGTCTTGACACTGCTGTTTCTGAATCATAACTACCCTGTGACATCTGCAAGAGGAAGGCAAAGACCCATATTGTTCCTCTAGATGCAGTTAGGGTTGAAATCTTACTAAAGCATCAACTACATAGGATGAGAGGAAGCCACAGCAGCTCTGTGATACAGGGGCAAGTAGTCCACATAGTGTGTTTTTGAGGCCAGGCTAGGAAACAAAAGTACATTCTTGGTAATTGTCCATACTAAAGCTCTTCTGAATCATCTAGTAATTTTACTGTGCACACTCATTTGTATATAAAAATATGTATTAGTGTTGGAATAAACTGGAGATGCAAAGACCATGGTCTAAAATTTGTACAACAGATGATTTTGCAAGACGATTTGCAGATGAGTTTGCCCCTTCCCAGCAGAACAGCAGTGATATTTTAAGTGCGATCAATTGCAAGCACTAACTTCTATGTGACCTGTACATAATTTCATCACACTGCTGTTCACACTGGCTCCATATCTCGGCATACGTGGATGCTTTCAGTGTCATCACAGTCACAAGATAAAATGATGTTATTAATACAATAGATTAGGAATGTAATGTATTTCAAATTGTCAATATACAGATATTCTCTAAACCTGTGTTGAGATTCAAATTTTAAAAGCTTTGAACTGTCTTTAACAATGCCTACATTGCTTTTTTTTGACCAAAGATCTCTTAGAGACATCACTTGGGCTGGAACTCCCCACCCGCATGTATGCTGCAGATCCAGAGTGTGTTCCCAGACTTTCCTTGCATGATGAATAGGGTATGCTAAATCATAACTTTACTTTACCTGCTACTCTAGACCTCTAGCAAGTCTTGCTCCATATAAGCTTACCTCCTAAATACTCTGAAGCACATCTCACTATCTGATCCTGCTTGTTGCCTTTATAAATAGCCCTGCTATTACCCATAAGCATCTTGCCCTCAGCAGCTGTCAGTACGTTTGCCTTTTTGTCTACAAACACACCCACATCACCTTTTTCACCACAACACCCTGGGTCCAGGATATACAGGCATGAGACTGGGTGGCACAGGGCAATGGACAAGACATTCAGATCCACCCTAGGAAATCACCATGTTTGTGAGGACACTGACAATGCTCTGATCTATGCTTTTCCTGAGTGCTTACAGATTTGGCTGTCTGATGTTTGATCCAGGAACGACTTTCAGATGGATCAGATGAAGCTGTGTGTCTTTTTCTGTTGCTAAAATATGCCAGGTCTACCTGTTAAATTGTGTAGCATGGCAACTTAGAGCTGAAGGAGGATACACTGGTCAGGCTCAAAGGCTATTGTATGAGTTACATATCCTGAAGGCTGATTTGGGCCTCCATAGGCATCCAAGGTTCCCGTAAAAACACAGTTCTAGGATGTGTATTTTTTCCCACTGGACATCTTGATCAAACCTTACCAGCAGCTTGATGAGAAGATAAAAGTGCAAAGAAGCTCTAAAGTTAGAGAAAGAACCTGTAGCAAATGAGTAAGAGAGCAAGTCTACAATGAAAACATTTTTTCCAGTAGAGATAACCTATAAAAAAAATAAACCACTATAAGGTATGACTTCTACAAACTTTGAAGTGTCAAATGTGTCAAGTACATATTAAATGACCATAACATAATATGGCCTTTTTCACTCTACAGGGGCTACCAAATTCCTTATAATGAATATTAAGTATCCCAAGGGAACGTCTTCCTCACAGAATGACTAACAGCTGTCTTCATAGCAGCATGAAAGCCCTCATCAGTGGCTTATAACATTGCTAAACACAAAGCAAAAAACGAAACTTAGGTTGCCTTAAAGAAAAATCCAATTACCAGATTTATTGAAAGATGTATGTGTAAGTTGATTCCCATTCCATTAATACTACAGATTGTACCAAAACATGTTATGTTCACCTGTAAGCTCCTTGTTTTGTGCTTGCATATTAAACAAACTAAATAATATTTTTTCAAATTTCTACAGGATAAAACTGAGAACCCTCATTAACCTCTCAGGGAGATCTGAACTCTCACTTCAAATCAACTACCTTCCGCCCTGTTTTGGTTTTGATTATTTTTCACTGGATTAATTAGTAATTAAACTAAGAGTGTGCTCTTCCGGACTCTCACTTCCTTGCTATAATGCAATATCTGTTTCAGTTTGTGCAGTGTTGGACTGCTTACTTTGAGAGATTGGTGTATCATATCAAAAGCAAGCAAGACAAGATGAAGAGAAACAAGAAGGAGATAAGAAAACATAGAACTTGTCTGATAAATTAAAGGTCATATTTTATTATCAAGAGCATTAAAAAGATCTTTTGTACTGCCTGTGCAGTATTTAAGGAGCTAGTTTGGTATGTTTGATGCTAAAATAGGCAGGAAAATTGATAGAAATCACTAAAGAGGAAGATTAAATGTTAAAAAAATGAATTGTTCTACGTACAGTACCATGCCCCATACCATTCTAAGAGTGACATTTTGCAATTCCTCAAGGTAAAAGGACTTTCAACTGTGTCTAAATCATAACATCACAGCATTTAAGGTTACTTTTCCCTACAGAAATGTAACCAGAAGTTAACTGTAAGTAGTTTCTTATTCGATAGGTTTTCTACAGATGGGAAATGGAGAATATTGCAAACCTACTGTATGTAAAATTAGCTAGGTGTGAAATAGCAACTATGAATGTGTTCTTCTGACTCTCACCCAGGTATCAATCTGGATGATCTTCACCCCACATTAACAAAGAGCTGCTAATAGAATGTCTCTTGGCAGAAATCATAGTCACATTATATAAATGAACAATGACAAAGGGAAAACACTGTGCTAAGCTCTTTCTTTATATTTCTGTTGGTCTGTAGCCCCATGGGTATCCAGTATTCAGGTAGAAGCCATGAATAAGAAAGGTCTTAATAACTATGTGAAAGCCTCCTAATTAAGTTTAATCACACTGCAAGTTCTGAGGACAGAATCAGACAAACTGTTAAAAGGTCATTGCCCATATCATTGCATTTTATTGTAGCCAGTAAAAGGCTCTGGGAAATTCTATATATTTTTTCCATTTATTATTTCTAGACTGCTTGCAACACAAAAAGTTATCTGAAGCAATTAAAAAATTTCTTTTAGGGTTAAATTCTCCTTAGTTACATGATTTATATGAGAAAATAGAGCTTGACCTTCAGTTACAATCACCAAAGCTACTGCAATTGAACTTCTCCGGCACACTGTTTGGAGGCAATGCAGAGTGCAGTGAGGATAATTTCATGCTTATTACATGACCGGAGACACAAAAAAAGTAAGAAATGCAAAGAAATCGGCCTCAGTCCTCATCAAGAAACTAACTTGATTGCAACTGCAAAGACTACAAACGTTGATTTCATGTTCTTTCACAAAGTATGAAAATGCTAAATTTAACCATTCCCTATGCCCCAAAGTCCTGGACCATACAGGTGCTTTGTCACATTTGCTACCCCCGCTGAGGCTGCATCAACTCTTTCTCCTAGGGATACGCATGATTACACACAAGCCAATGGAAACAACAAAAGTGAGGTCATTATTTAGACAAGCCTTTGCCAAGCAGAAGAAACCAATTGCACGCATATAGATAGAAAATGGCATTTAAGAGATAAAAATCTGTCCTGTGTCAGCAGTGCAGCAAAAAAGTAGCCCTTGGCCAAAGCAAGCTCCAGACATTCGGTTCTGTCTAAAAGTGGCATTTCAATTTGTGTATTTATGCCTTGCAGACATTTTACTATAAAAGAATAATCTATTTCAAATGGAAAGGTTTAAACTTATACATATAGTGGATTTTTAATGCTTTTGGCAAGATATAGAAACAGAAACTGTAAATAATAGAAAAAGATGCTCACTGAGATAAAAGCAGAGAATTGCTTTAGGACTGCAGAACTATAATGAGCAGTCCACCATGCAGTAGCATAATGGCCATGGGTAAACTCCCAGCAGTGATTTCATTTTATCTGTTAAAAGGTGAAATAATTTGATTCTCTAATTATACATTAAAGAAGCTTCACTAATATTTTCCACTTAAATTAAGCTGTTATATGTAGCACATCACTAGAACTTTTTACAAAAATAGAGCTCAGTTGTTTTAAACCTGCAAAGTGTTTCCAATTAGCTGGCTTTCCTTTCTGATTGTTTCACCTCAGCTTTTTGTGTAGTCTAACTTAGAAGACTAAGAATTTTTGAAAAACATTTTATTTCGCTTTGTGATTTTTACTTTGAAGAAAGTTGAAAACTGTATCTCTCAAAATGCTTTGGATTTTTATGTCTAAAACTCTTCTATAATTTCCTTCTCTTATGACTTAAGAAGTTCTCAAGGGAGGTAAAAAATGGTTACCACAACGTTTTTATCACTTTCCTGAAATTTGTGCTTCATGACTTCTTGTATTCTTCATGTAAAAATGAGAGAAAGACCCACTGCTGAATAAAGAGCCTCTGAGCTAGTATAGGTGTGAGAAAGGCTGTCAGTGTTGTCACAAATCACTCCTATGAAAGTCCATTTCTATGCACTGTATTCTGCAAAAGCCCTTAAAGACACACTGAACATCAACCACAGAAGCAATTAGTGCCTTAATAAATCATGGCCTTGTCATGGTTTAGCAAGGAGCAGCTTCTGCTTGGTAACAGGGAGAGTGGGTTGCAGTGAAGACCCGGTAAAGAGTTTTTGGACTCTCCCCCGGCTCCTGGGTTCAGACCCACCTCTGGCCCGGCTGGGCCAATCTGGCGCCTCTGCCATCACTATTTACAGATGGGAATTTGAAGTGCATGACAGGAGATGTAAGAGTGATACAAGATGGAGGCGACCACGCAGACCCTACAGTCAGAGAAGGAGGAAGGAAGGAGGAGCACTAGACCAGAGACTCCTCTGCAAGCCATGGCAAGAACACAGGCTGTACCCCTGCAACCCATGCAGGGCCATGGCAGGACTGAGTTACCAGCAGTTCCGTGTGAGGGCACCCGGATGGGCGAGGGACCATGTGGGGTGGCAGCCATGGTGCAGACTGTGCTGGAGAGCCTGCGCACCATAGAGCAGTCACACATGAGAGGCAGAAAGGAGCTGCAGCCTTTGGGATAAATATCATCCTTTGGGATAAACATCAGAACAGCCTGTGCAGGGCTGCCATTTGTGTGAGGCACCCCATGGACTTGCAGGAAGGACTGGTGCAGAGTCTACCTGCCCTGAGGAGGGACAAATGGCAGAAGCTATTCAGGAATAGACTGACTGAAACCCCCATTCCCTGCCCCCCTGAGCCATTCATGAGGGGAGGAGGTAAAAACATGGGGATCAGGGCTCTGAGCTGGGGAAGAGTGGAGGATGGGGGAGAAGGTGGTCTTAAAGGGCTGGTCGGACTCTTCATTGTTGTACTACTCTGTGTTGTTTTATCTTGGTTATGTTTTAGGGTTTTAAGGTTATGTTTTAGTTGATGTTGCATTAAATTATTTTCTGTTTTCTTCCCCAAGCCCAGTGGCCTGGTCTGTTTTGTCCTGAACCTTAAGCGGCAATTAAGCTCTCCCTGCCCTTTGGCAATCCTCAGGTCTTCAGTACTTGAGGCTAATCGTGGTCTTTTGTTCCCTGATAGGCCTAAACCAAGACAGGCCTGAAAAGGTCTTTGAAACTATAGATCTCTTTCTGGACAGCTGGTGTCAAGGTAGCCTTGGGCAACTAGAAGGGAAAGTCACCAGCTCCAATGCCAGATAGATCACGTATGGACCTGACATGCACCAACTAAATCAAGATATCCCAGTTCTTTAAACTCTTGCTTGGGAAACACTTTTATACGAGGAACTGCTCCATTTTAAAGTTACCAAGGTCACATTTTAAATGGACAATGGAAAGCTAGCACCTAACTTTCATGTAGGTCTAAATTTAATGGTTTGGTTTTTCAGAGTTAACCTGGGTTGAAACAATTGTATGAAAAAACAAATCAATACTGAACTATTTAAGTGTATATGAATTTGCAAGGAAATATGTATTCACTAGTCAACTGTTATATGTTTTATTTTTTAAATTTCTTTTTGCAAAAATCTGTTTGCTGATGCAATATCCCAAAAGTAGACAGAAATTCTACTTTGAAACACTCGTGAAATGCTAAATGGGGAAAAGAGCAACTCTGCTATCACAATTTACACATCCACTTTTTCTCAGGAAACCACTTGACCTTTTAAAAACATACTGAAACCCCACTATGCTGAAGAAATTAGATACAGATATGAGCATCTTTCCAGTGTATGAACTCTAACACAAAGCAATAATGCCTTATTAAAATACAATGCAATATGTTATTTAAATTACTTTTATTTTTAAAGGACAGTACTGAGAATGATGAAGTATTAAATAACGGTCTAACTCTAAGCAGACATCACACTACCAGCTAAAATATGCAGATAACACACTAATAAAATATTAGTGCATTCCAGTTTAATAAGCTCATTTTCAAGACAAAATTCAGGAGTCTAAGAAGGAAGGATGACATCATTCCATCAATTCACTCAATTTTATCACCATCCATGACAGTACCACCATGGAATAAATTTTTCCCACCATGGGAAAAAGAAACTGTCTACCATCCTTGCTTTTATTATTAAGTGCATGGATTTGTCACTGCTTCTCAAGTAGAACACTACAACTTATAAACAAACTTTTATGGCTAAGGCTGAAGTAAATCCAATTAAGACTAAAATATGTCTAACCACCAGGATGGATTGTTACCATCAGTAAGGCACAAAGCTAAAACACATTTCTGACAAAGATTGGAGTAATATCCCATTTTGTTTTCTGCACAGAACACCCATGGTGCTCACATCCACAGAGCGATGGCAGATAAGGAAAGTGTGCAGACAGCAGATTATTTTTTGTCAGACTCCTGCAACATGGCTCATCTCTACAGCTCAGCTGGAAAAGCTCTGCACCAGCTCACTCCATAGAATACTCTTTAACTAAAGTCAGCTACTGGAAAAAATATGTGTAACAAACTGTGAGATATCAGATAGAATGGCTAAGCAAGCAGCTAATAATCATTTTTCTAGCTACCAGGATTTATGGAGGTATAAATATACAAAGCCGAGAAAGAGAAAGATAAGTGACACATTAGGATTAGGGTAATGTTTTCAGAATTCACTTTCTGCTTTTTTGCAAACATGTTCTCAGTTTAATGCAACAGGACTCACATGTTTAAGGCATTGTATATCTGCTGTTTAGATCAGTAATGTTTCTGGATATATAATGTACACCTGGAAACATTCTTTTTTTTTGGTGTGACATGGTTAATTCTTGGGAAGATATAGTTATATTACATTACAAACATTGCTACCACAGCATTATTCTTATATTGATAATATACTCCCAACATAGACATGGGCATAATTTGATTTGCATATCACAGGATATGTTTATTGACCCCTTTGATCTTATATTCAGCCATAAAACTACTCTTTGGTTAATTCATAACCTGTAACTAGCTCAAAAACATCTTCCTGGAAAATATCTTGTAATGTAATGACATACAGTAGAGGAAAACTTCTGTGAATTCCAAGGCTCATTGTTGAAATCATGTGCTCTATTTCTTGCATAAATTTGTTAGTTCTGGTTATGGCTTTCTAGGAACAGCTAAGAGCACTGGAAGCATCTAGCATTTTCTCTCCTTGAAATAATTGATACTGTAATCAAATCACTGCATAGTTTTCTTTTTGAAAGTACAAATCAGTTGAGATTGCACCTCTTTTGGGCTCTTGTTAAACATCCACTGTTTTGTTTTCTGTAGAATCCCTGATCCCAGACACAGATGGTTTCAGAGTGATGTAAAGAATGGTAAAATCCTCCCCAATTCTTAAATTTTTAGCCTTTTGTGCCCACAAAGTGATTCCATAAACTCTTTTGTTATAGCATCATATGGTGTTTGATATGGACCAACGTGGAAGATGAGACTCCTACAAGGAACTTCTCAGAATCACACATTTTCAGAACATTATTTACATTGCCATAACCTTCACTCCTTCCTTTTAGATCCATACCTTCATATTTGGCACTGCTTTAGTGCTTTCTGCAACTTTCTTTAAATCCTCCTGGCTTCCCATGTGATCCTGTTCACACAATATATTTGCCCTGCCCTCACTATTATCTATCACTTCTTTTGTCTTTACAATAGTCACACACCATCAGCAATGACTTTATGCTGAATTCCGGGCCATTTATAAAGCATTACGTATTTTTGAGACCACTATAGAACCTCACTGGACATGTTTCCAGTCAATGAATACTCTCCACTGATAATCATTTGTTGTATGCAATACTGAGCACGAGACAGTTATAAAAGGGAGGAGGAACTCTAAAAATGAGGCTGAAACTTCTCCACCCAAGTTCTTCACATGTACCTTATTACCACAGCTTTTTGACAGTGCAAACGTAACACTGTCTTCAGTCTGAGTTTGTATTTTGGTTCAGACAAGAGCACACATGAATTTGCATAAGAGAGACTACAGGACTAGGACCCTAAAGTGAGCTACTCAAGAATCCTTTGGTTGAAATTTGCTGGGAGGCAATTGCTGTGCTCTGAAAATGAGAGCATATTTTCAAGACTTGGCTCTATAGCAGCTGTATTTAAATTTTAGTGCCATTTTTCTTTGGATAAGAGCTAATTTATTCTTCTCTCTCCATTGTGCAACTGTAATTTTAAAAATTTAAACCTGTAGTCTATTAATGTCTGTCAGTTCTGTAAAACAGTAAAATCAAAGTTGTCTTTTTATATAGTTAACCCTAACAATATCGTGCTTCACTTAGTTTTTCCATGTCCACTAAGCTTGATGCTGCACCAGAAAGGCCATTTAACTCCTTAGAAATAATCTGCTGAGGAAAAGAAACCATTCACATCTCAATTAAACCAATTTTGTAAAAGCATATTTTTTTTTGCCTTTAATTTAGTTAACTTCTGCTTGTAAGGGGTTGAAATTAGGACGTTGTTCACAATGTTTTATGCTTCTCATACAGTGATGGATGTTCAACTTCTGCTTCAAATTTATTTGAAATAGTGTATACTACAGAATCTGACTCTTGTGAAGCTCATAAGGGCTCTAGGTTATATAAACCACACTGGCTTTTCAGTCTTTTTCTGACAGGTAGAATAGACTTCAATAAACCTCTCTGGTTTAGCAACACCTTGCTAGGGTAAAGGCAGCTCTTGAACACTCTGAACTTAAATGCATTATATAATACAGTAGTGCTGTAGAACTGATTATAATCAAGTTGCTATTACTCTCCAATATTTTGAAAGCGTGGACTCTGCAGTTTCAAGCTGTTGTCTTTTTTTAACCAAAAGGGCTTAAGACTGCAGAAAGCTAAACACATTAGAGGATGAAGAGATGGCCGTACAGCTTCTGTCCCATGTTTGTGTGGTACAATAGGGAGAAAGAGATTCTAAAGCATGTAGATGCTTGTATATTCAAGACAGCAATGATTTGTATCTTCCTAGATACCTGAATAGTGCAGTTCAGTCTCTTGAAAATATATCTAGGCCACAGTAGATTGCTGTTTTCCCTGCTGCAGTATGAATTACAGTGACTGTGCCTGAATTAGTTTAATGGAAGTTCTTATCCTGAAGACATAAAGTACTACTCCACTGTCACACTTCACAACACCAGTAAAATATATCTAGTGACACATGCACAAATATGCCCCAAATAAAATAAAATAAAATCTCATCTTCTGAGAGCACCTAAAACACAATAACACTGCAGAGAAATTAATTTTGTTTTCTATATGATAGATTGTCTGGTTGGACGGCTCAACACAGCATTGATTTGTTCTGTCCTGAGAAAGGCTCCCATTTCAGACTGACTTCAGAGTTGCCTCAGAAGCTAATGGAAACAAACTGCACCACAGAAGGAACATACGGCAGAAGTACACTATTGGTACTCTTCTCTTGCATGCTCTGTCAGCCACCAGGAGCATTAATACCAATCTTGGAGCAAATACACACATGTGTCCATCAAGTAAGGCATCTAAAGTGAGGGGCACAGTCACAACCACAACAACTTAAGTGTAACACAGAAATAATTTTACTGCTGTCAGTGGACTTTCTTTTGACTCAGAAAGTGATGTGTTACATAAAGTCCTGTGTAATCTTAATAAGACGGCTATGAACCTACTAGTGGGCAAGCAAGGAAAGAGACATAAAAGAATCTGGTGTTCAAAACTGCATTGACAGCATGGTCCTGCCACTGGTAAAGAAAAGAAGAATGACAAGTATCTTTTAAGACAATTTGTTTTTATCACAGATATGAGCATTATATTGTTAAGGAAGCTACTGAGTAACCAAAGTTCCCTGGTAAAGGATTGGATTACATTGTTTTTGTTTTAACTAACAACAAATTAAATCTTCCATTTTTAACTTATCTTACTTTACTGGATAAGTTCTGATACTGCAGGCTACATGGAAACCATATGCCAAAACAAATTAAAGTGTGCAAAAGAATCCCTATGTATTGGCAATGTTTCATCTTTTGTGATCTGACCTTTACTGGGATTGTTAATACATGATGGCCTTCCTGAAGAGGTGAATGGGACCAGCTGTAACAGATTTGCCATTTGTCTCATTCCGAGATCTATTTTCACTCTCACTTTCTTCCTCTAACGTGAATCCTCATAGCTTATGGTCTTCAGAAATTCCATTTCCATATCACTTTGTGACTAATTATGGGCACCATCCTTTGCCACAAGACACAAAAAGGGCAGATATTTACTTCTTTCCATGTTTAAGAACATCTTTTTCTGAGTCAGTGCTCATTTGACATTTTCTTTCTCTTTCTAAACTAGATGCATTGTGCCGCCTTGCCATATTTAACTGAAAGGTGTTACACCTTCTGTGATCAAATAATGACAACTGTGCCACACGTTTTATCAAGATCTGAATTTAATTACAGGATCTATCAAGTCTAAGAAGGGATGAGCCTTTGTATTTCACTAGGATATCCAAGATGAAAAATAAAGGAAAAAAGAAAATCTGTCTGCAGTGTTAGAGGAAGCGTTATTATATAGCATTATCTGACAAAAAAACCTGATAAGATGTCAAATTAAAAAGCTGATTTGGGAAACTTTACTGAATCCACTTCTTGAAAAGAGTTTTACTGTAGTGTCTTGTTTGGCTATCACCCAGGCTCTTTAAAGATGATGGCAGGCTAGAAAAATTTCATAATCACTCAAAGGGCTGCAGTGGATTTAAAAAAAAATTAAAATCATTGAGTCTAGATAATCCGTAACAGAGGTTCACTCAAAGAAAATGGGAAACCAAATCACTGTTTCATTATCATCAAACTTTCATATGAACAATGAAATTATACTGAAAGTGAGATCTAGATACATGCTGGAAAATACATTTAATCATAACCAAAGGGTAGTCAGAGCTGTATGAATCAGAAATACATGCAAGAAATCAGTTCTGCAATTACATGTTGGCAAAGGTAAGGTGGCCTAGTTACATCCATCACTTAACTGCTAGTTTGTGGCTCAGTAACTAAGATTAATTTTTAATGTATTTTGATGCCTACTAAATTATTTTCTTGCATCTTACTGTACTCTAAAGAGAAAGTGAATTTCATGATGTTCTTATTTCTAATTCTCTATGCTATTATTTTACACACTACTATAATGACTTCCTTAATTCATATTATAACTCAAAATAATTATATGAATACAGGTAGATATCAGTTTCCCATAAAACTCATTGAAGACTTTATCCAGTTGAAACAAACAAAAAACAATGCTATTTTATCTTTGCCTTAGATAAATAATAAAAAAGTTCTGGAAGAGTTAATTGTAGGAAGCACTTTTTGATTGAGTGATCGTGGATTGACTCAAATTAATACAAGGACAACTAAAAATAGTCTGTAAATCAGATCATAAAATTTTGTTCTTTTGAAATCAAGAAAGTGAAGGAAACCAGATTGTGTAATCAGTCTGAGAGGGTGGACTCTGCTAGTAAGGACACTTGAAATTCCTTAAGGTAAAGTATAAAAATACAATATGATAAAACAAAATATGTTTGGAGTTTTACCTGCAAGGTGAAAAATATAAAAGAAGAGACTTACTAGTCATAGACTATATCACAGGATATTTAAAATGCAGACTTGCTCACCAAAGAAAACAGTGACTTTCAGAATTATAAACAGAAATAAATATACAATAAACTTGTCAGAATTCAAGTTCAAAGAGGCTTTCAATGAAAAAAAAATGAATATAAAAGCCAGAATGTAAAAAAGAATGTAAAATGAATATAAACAAAAACAGATCATGCAAAGAAGAGGAGTTACTTTGTAGAAAGGCTGATGATAAGCCAAGGAAGCAGACTAGACTGACAAACAGGAATGAGCTTATTAAAATGTAGATGTCCACAGCTCAGAAGAAAGTAACGTACATATTTTTTTAACAAACTTGTGAGGTCAGAAGGAAAACATGATGATCTCTATCCCATAAGTTAAAAATAGCAAGCCAGGAGTTTTTAAATAGTTATCCAACACGACATGCTACCTCTTGTATTGAAGAACAGAAAATGCAATAGCTTTAAACGAGAAGGGGAAAAAAAGCCTTCCAGTCAAACTATTTAGTCTGACTTTAGCTGTACATGGTGCTGTAGAACAAATTTGAAAGGAAAGAATTAAAGGCATGGAGTTGATTAGAAAATGAGATAAAATGCAAAACTTTACCAAATCATGTTAGACTAATCACATAGCTGTATTTGATAAGTTAACTGATTTTCTAGATGAAGGAAATTAAGTATATCTAATTTATCTGGATTTCAGTAAAGCATTTGATATGTTGCCATGTAGCAAATCATTGATTAACTGTGGAAAATCAGAAGGGTATAAAAATTGTACAGTAAAGAGATGAATAAAAAAGACAGCAAGGGATAACACTGAATAAGGAATTTTTCCTCTCTCCGCTCCATCATGTAGAGACCACAGCCTGCTATCATGCTTCTGTATTTACTGAGAGGCTTCTGAATACATGGGCTGTTTGGTTTATGTCACCTTTAAAATGCCCACCTCCCCAGAAGGCAAGCCCTTCCAGGAGCTAACTAGTGCATTGGAGTCACCTTCTTATTACTTCCACTTTATTAAGGTGCCCTTCTTCATTAGTTGTTGCATTCAGAACTACCAATGTGTCAACTGTACTGCATTCTGGCCCTCATTTTTCCTTACTATATTATCTATATTTGAAAACTTATAATCCTCAAAAAATAATAGGTCAGTCAGACCTATTGAAGCAAGTATTTTGGAGAGCTGATACCATGTAGATGAACACCTGGAAGATCTACCTGTGCTTAAGTCAAGCAAGTATAATAAACTAAAAGCTGAGTTCTACATTAAGTTTACAAGATGAATATCACAGTGAATTCTAAACCTGTATTAGTAGGTAGCACTGAAGCCACTACACAAGTGAGGAAAATCAGTGGCTTTTCCCACAGCAAAACTACAAGGGTGTAACTCCTAAGAAAGTATCTGTGGTGAGTTCCAGGACCAATCTTTGTTATTTCTTTCACTGATCTTAGTATAAAATGCTGATCACACAATGAAATCTGCAGATGACATAAAGCTAGAAATACTGATAATTCTAAAGAGCAGTGGAACAGGCTGCCCAGAGGGGTTGTGGAGTCTCCTTCTTCGGAGTACTTCAAGACCTGCCTGGACGTGTTCCTATGTGACCTGATCTAGGTTGACCTACTTCTGCATGGGGGTTGGCCTAGACGATCTCCAAATGTCCCTTCCAACCCTACCATTCTATGTTTCTATGAAGAGGACGCAGATACCAGCAAAGTGGAACTGAGCCATTCTGAGTTCATGAAAATGACTCTAAAGCTTATACTACAAAGCACAGGTCACATACTTAAGATACAAGACCAATCAAACCACTGGGATATTAGAATATTCATCAACAGGTTCAACGGGTATACCAGTCAGCTGCAAAATAATATTGAGCCATCGGGTCTTGAGGTACCAAAAGAGAAAAAAAGATCTTAGAATGCATCAGTGTACATGACTCTCACCATTAACGTCATATGCCTTCACATGAAGTCTTAGTGTTTTCACCATTATCCATTTCCAGGTACATTTGCTTACCACAGAATTGTAGGGGCGGGAAAGGACTTTAACAGATAATCTATTTTTTCAAAAAATTAATTCCGAACAAAAAAGCATCAAGAGAAAGGATATTATGGTAAGCAGAAAATAAGAAAACACATACTAGAACAGAGTAGTATGAACTGGAAAGAGTCTAAATTGGAAACATAAAGATTATCTCGAAGTGCAAGTTTTCTCTTAAGTTATCCTCTAAGAAAAGCAGTTAATGTAATGAAGCAGACTTGACCCAGTACCTTTTTCTTTGTTATTTCTTAAACTGTTCTATCTGTAATAGAACTTTTAAATACACATGGGAAAAAAAAAAGAAGAAAAAAGAAATGTGGAAAAGAAACCCTCAAAATCTTCAGAGGTTTCCTTTAGAGGAGAAGCAGGTAAGAGATGTAAGTACAGTTCCATTAATATTTTCTTTAGAATACTAATTGTTCTCAGAAGTTACTTGTTTTCTGACCACAAACTGTCTAAAGAATTAAACCTTTTCCTTGAGCCAGTGCAACTAATAAAAAAAAAAAATTTAAAATTCAAGTTATCTCACCTGTGTTCACGATCTTCATTACAACTTTCCTTCTACTGTTATGATGCCTATCCAACAGAATAAGTTGTTTTAACTTTAGGACAAGAATGGAAAATGCTTTGATCAATTAAAACATTGTTTAAACTAATAAAGATTTTACAAAATCTGCCATTATAGAAAAAATGCAAATAAACTGCATAAACTACTGATTTTTTTTTAGATTTTAAATTTTAGAAATGTAAAAAGTCAGTGTGTTTAAACACATTTTAAAATATCTTTTTTTTGTTTTAAATATCTTTCATTCTTTTTTAATGTTGTTATTTCATTGCTTGTCAAAGGAAGCATGTATTTTTTGTAATCCTTCACTAATCTTTTCCTTCTCTAGCAATCTTAAAATTAGGAAGTCCCACTTGAACAAGAGGAAAAATTTCTTTCCTGTGAGGGTGAGGAAGTCCTGGCATAGGCTGCGCAAGGAGGGTGTGGAGTCTCTTTTGGAGGTTTTCAAATCCGCCTGGACGTGTTCCTGTGTTACTTGATGCAGGTGAACCTGCTTTAGCAGGGGGTTGAACTAGATGATCTCTAGAGTTTTTTGCCAATTCTGTGTGATTCTATGTGTTTGAAATGTAATGCAAATGCTAGTGGGCATCTACTTGTTAGGTTCCTACCTCACCTTGACCATCATAAGTCTGAACAGATGTAGTGATAACAGAGTGACTAGGGGCTTGAATTTGGAAGGTACTTGTAAGCCAATGATATGCAAGTTAGACACATACATGGATTGCTTGTAAAATAGTGATCCATTCCATGGAAACAAATGTACTAGCACAAATGTCAGCTGTTAATTTTATGGTCAAACCGAGCATACAAAATCAAGACAAATGGATATCATTTCTCCTAAGTAGAATACCTAGTAATAGCTAGTATAGCATTTATTTAAAGTCAGCTACATCCCACGAAAGGTTGACAGATTCTTTTTCTATTTTCCAGAATACAGGGACCAAGAGAAGCATCTAAATACCTCCTTCCCCTAGCCCTTGGATGTTCTGCAATTACAACCTATAGTCCATAGATCAGAGAAAGTTCCTAAGAAAACATGTGCACTCTAAGATGTTTAACCCTATGTGAAAAAAAAAAAATCCAAAATCCAGAAGATAATTATTCTTTATTATAACAAAGCCCTAAGTGTTTCAACAACCAATTGACATTTTGCAGAGGTACTTGGCGCTAACCGTAATGTCAGCCTGTAGTTTCATCTTCTGCCAACATACATGAACTCTTACATAGCTGGTTCTTTGGTGTGTATGCTTGATCATAATTTATACTCCCCAGTCACAGAATTACATCTGTTCTAGTAGTCTGCCAGTGGTTTGGACAATCTTATTTCTGTGCAAGATGCTCATGCTCTCAGGTCTGTCAGACACATCCTTGATAATGTCTGCTGACCCATTGGGGTACATGAGGACAGCTCCAACTGAGTTAAGCTTTTATAAGACTGACCAGAGATCCAAGGATAACTGGGAATGCATTGCTTTAGGTATTTACCTACACCAGACTGTATCTTCCAGACTCCTGCAGAGTCCCAGGAACTGCTGTAGATTAACAGCTTGGAAACCATAGACCACTTGGCCAATATCTAACAGATGATCTTAAATCTAGAAAATTCTGCATCAGTTTGATTTATGATGGAAGTTCCGAAGAGTAGGCTCCTGCTGGTAAAATGATTGGTTGTGCCATGGTTTTTTAAAACAATCAGCATTGAAACTCCCTTTGACTGCAGAAAGTGTAGAGTTGTCGACAGAAAAGTGATTCTGGAAATCCTTCACAAAACATGCTGATTGTTGTGGCTTTAGAAAGTCATCTAACTTGTTCCAATATACTTTCCCAGACTAGTAAAATGCAAACCGTTTGGTATTAAGGAAGAAAAATTGGAAAATTGAGAACTTTTTTTTTTTTTTAAGTAAATATGGTTATGAGCACTGCTGTGAAAAATGGTAACGGTTTTGGGGGTTTATTTTTTCCCATTTGTTTTGAAACAAATTTTCTTTCAGGTGAGGAAGAAAAAGTTGTTTCAAATTAAATTAAATGCTTTGTTGTCAGATTACTTAAATTCCCTAGAAATATTTTTTACATTACTAAACCTAATTTCCTATTATTTTGATTTTTCCTTTAGCCATAATTGTTAGTTCAGTTTGACACAAATTATCATATCCTTTGGCTTACTAAGGACTTCTTCATGAATGCATTCTTAACAAATCCACATTTTAGTGTAGAACTACTACCTAACTGAAGTTACATGAGCAGCCTGCTCACAGAAGTAGCTGGAGTTGCTACTACGGTGCAGTCCCATCATCACAACAGCAGTCAGTCAGTTAGGAAGGGCAATTAAAACTAAGTTGTGAAGCAGACAAGATAAGCCATAAAGAGTAGAAAGGATCTGCATGGAAAAGGTTAGTCTATTGATTATGAACTCTGCATAGTCAGCAGTTTTCTTATTCCCGTTTAATATGATCAGAAATTAGGCTGCATCCAGATAAGTTAATGGGAAATCACTATCTCAAAAAGAGGCCAAGGTGAAATATTAAAGTTCTTTGGGAGGGTGCAGAGAGATGATAATCACTCCATAAAGAGACATAACATTGAATTTAGTTAAGAAAAATAAAATATATAAAACCAGTACAGATATGGGCATCTTGGTTATCAAAAAACTACAATATATCATTCTCAAACACAGGGCTACCCACCAGCCACTGACACAATGCTGAAGTGGGAAAACAGGATAAACATTTTCTATAAGGCAGAAATAAGTATTCATCCCTATAGCTCAAGCATTGGACTCAAGGAAATGTCAAGAGAGAAAGTTCGGAGTTTAAAAAAAAAAACACCAAAAAATCAAACCAACAATTTTGATGGGAGTCTGGAAGAACATGCATAGCTGAACCTAAACTTCTGTTTCTGAAAATCATCCAGCCATTTCAGCACACTGAAATCTTTACATTTGTCTAGGACTAAAATACATTTTTGCCCACCATACTCTGAAAATCAAACAATCATCTTTACAAGGATAATCATCCTCTATTAACAGCCACCTCAGCTTTTCCTTTCACAGCTTTCCCATTTCACATCTACTCAGATACAAATGGAAGGTGCATTGGCCCAGAGAGAACAGAATACTCGAGTCTAGTGGGATGGAGACTGATGTACATGAGAAACATGCTAGATCCTACTCATATTCCAGGGTTATTCCTGCATTTTATTCAGCTCTAGGATAAAACACACAAAGAAACCACAGAAGCCCTATAGAGAATTGCCATATGATTAGCAAGGTGTCTACCCACCTCCCTGCTCATAAAGCAGTAGAGAATCATGTGTATTACACTAGATAGAAAGCCCCTTGCAAGCACAATGAACTCTGAGCAGCTCTTGAGCCCTAAGATTGAGTTCAGATTCCCTACAAATCCCACACAGACTCGAGACAATCAGAGCCACAGCTCTTTTTTGAAAGATGGTCAACTTTGAGTTTCAACAGGGATGCCTACAGCATCCTCCTAGCAAATGATGCAACACTGACTGTTATTGAGCCTTATTTGCCATTTTCTACAGCAGTTACATGGGTTTGTATAAAGGCTACACACAAAATGAAACTGGGAAATCCTAAGCCTCTGACCAGAAAGTCGTCTCAGAAAATCTCCACCTAATATTTCAAAACACTGGTCACAAATGAGCAATGTCTTGTAGTCACACACTCCAAACAAAAGTGTGATTCAGAATATTGTCTTTCCTTGTAAAGAAAGGAGAATTTATCAATTGGTATGCTTTAGGCAATCAGCTGATTTTTTTAAGATATTATTTATTTTTGAAAAAAGGAAATTCAAGCATATTTAAGAATAGTAAGTTTACCAATTAAGCTGCTAATCTTGTTGCTATTCTTAATTAAAAAAAAAATCAAAACAACAAAATATAAGTAGGAGAGATAAGTCTGTGCTTATGTACACTGATGCAGGCACATTAAGAAATTATGTGCAGGAAGAAACAATTCAGAAAACAGGCACAAAGAAAAAAGGAACTGCAATGAAAGCTAATAAGCCCACATTCTACAATTGCAACACGTTCTCCAATCAAAACTCTAGCAAAGAGTAGGTTAACTGGTTAACCAGTAATGCCAGGTACTACTGTCAGTCCCTAAAAAATAACAGCAGAAGCACAAATAAACTGGATGCAGCAGCACTTGCCAAACTGTTGTCTGATATGTTTTAGAAATACTACTTTTAGAACTGGAATGACAGTGCTAGCTTTGAACATGGTGCCATTAATATTTTTGGAGCAGTATCACTCTTGCTCCAGTAGCATATTCTTAACGACAAGCCCAAGTCTTTTCTAAAAGGTTACATCAATCCCAGTCTGTGAAGAAAACAGTGTTTAAAAGGAGTTTAAATGAGGAGGACTAAACCTGATGTTGCAGCATGGAAGCATACAAGGAAAGTATGGCTAGGTGCTCTCACATGCTGGGAAGGGAGAAGAGATAGAAGGTGAAAAGTGAGAGGATGGATTTCAAAAGCAATGCTATGGCATACAGAAGCCATAAAGCATTACTATGGGAAATGCAAATAAAATTAAAGGCCAGCAGCAGGTTTTGAAAAATCCAGCAATAAAGTAAGCCAAGGGATTCTGTATCCTGGCTGATGAAGCAATTGAAAAAGCCTTTAAAATGCACTTGTGAATAGATTGCTAAAGAAGCTCTAATTTTTTGTTTCCCTTCTTCAAAGAAAACATCCAACCTCCTTCCACTCCACTAATCTCATCCCAAGGAAATCACTCAATTTTCTAAATTGATCTATGTTCAGTATAAACAAATTCTGTCTGGTACTATTGTCAGAACTAACTGCAGTTGTCCTTGTAGCCATTTTGTATTTTCATCACGAAACAGAAAAAAGAATTAAAAAAAAAAAATTCATGCTCATCATTTAGGTGAAAAAAAACCAAAAGAAGGACAAAAAACCACCCCAAACCTATTCTTTCCTTTCTGATACATAGGTCTTGATCACAAACTAAGGCACATGCCTCCCCACCTTCCACCATCTTATTTCAGCTACCATTTACCAAACATTGCAAAAGTTAGAAAACAAAGGAGACATGGAGGAAACAGGAACATCTGAAAGATCATAGGACATATTTTGTTCAGTATCCTCCTTTCCTTTACAAGTTTATCACGTCTCAGAGATGGGTCTAACTTAAAGTCATTAATTGTTTCATTGTTTTTAATAAGTCCTGCTATATATCATTTCATTTGTGACTTTAATTTTTATATTAAATTCTAAATTATTTCCAAGAAAGATCTGATGTGCCATATTTCACCTATGGATTTTTTTTTAAATAACATTTAAAAAAAAAAAAAACAGTCAGGTGAATGGCTGGACTAAAATTCAAACAGAAGATAAAAATACCCAAAACCAATAACCAAATTTAAATACCAATAATTAGTATAGGGCACAGCTTATACATTCCTTATTAGTGAAACATGTCATCTCACCCCACTCCACCCCCAAAATGAGGAATTTGATCAGATAAATGAGAACTGTCATTTATGTAAAAGCAAATATGCAAACCAGAATACCTTTCACTTACATCTCCGGATTTGCTGCCTTTTATTTAATAATATAAACACATACACCGACTGTTAACAGATAACATGCAGATTTGTAAGTTACCATTAATGGCTCAGTAGTCCTATCCAATAAGAAAGGGATTGAGTATCTGAAAAACCTGTTGCCTTTAAAAATGAATAAAATTAGTAATACAGTAACCTTCAGTGCATGGCATTTGCATAAAATTAAATATAGGCCACATCAAGCCAAGTCTGTATTTACATGAGCACTCCTGTTGAAGTAACCAGCATCACTGGTGTAATACTCTATAGTTTCCAGTTAAAGTTTAGGCATATTAATTTTGTTGGTTGATTATACAATTTATAACTGAGATACCTTTTGGTTTAGGCCTGCTGAACACTTCTGCTAAATTTACAAGCTTCAGACTGCTTTAATAATACTTTGTAATTAAAAAAACATAGACAACCTTTTCCCCACTAAATGTTTTACCCTGTCACTTGGAGATCAATTTGGGAGTCACTTTACTGTGTAGCTTTTGTCAAAGCCTTTTTTCCCCCTACATAAATAATCCAATAAAAACAAATGAAAACAGTAATGAAACAAAAACAGTATTCCATGCCTCGATAACTGTATTTTTGCACTTCCATTAATAACTTGAATTCATGTTTTTAAAGTCACTTAGGAAATGCCATCATCATAAACTGCATATTGCTCAGTACTCTATAGTTACTTAATTAGCTACTAAAACACTGAGAAGGACCTGATGCTGTATTAGAAGAGAAGCAAAATGAGACAAACTCCACACATCCCCTACCCTCTTACTTCACAAGCATTTGTGCAATCCCTTACCTGCAGGGTAACGTTCGATAACTGGCCAGTTGTCCACCTGTAATGTGGCATTGCCACCACTTCTTGTGAAACGTACTACATGGTATTTTCCATCATTAATGATTGCGTTGATCTCTTCAATGGAGATGTCATCAGTTCCAACATTAAATTTAACTCCAATTTTTCCCTGGTGCTGTGTATTTAAACAAAAAAAAGAGAGAGAGAGAGAGAAAGAAGAACTAATTAAGAGTTGTTTTAGCAAGGAAAAGAGACAGTGTGTCATACAGGGAAAGATTTCTAACATCTTCCCTCCTCAGATGTAACTTCTGAAGACTTGCATGAGGCAGTGACAAGCCTCCTGACAGCTTAGTAAGTCTGGGACATCTCTTTGATGGATAATTGATATTCCAAATGAGTTATCTCACCAAATTGAGTTCTCTCCTTTTCTAAGAGATTCAGACCAAGAGGAGGAGGGGAAAAGAGGACAAAACCTCAAGTTTTCTTTATTTGTTCCCTTCCTCAGCTCCATGGGGATTGAACACCATTTTTCCTTTTGTTTTTCTAAAGGTAAAGCCTTGCAGCATCACCTGGAAGAGGTACAAGGATTTTTCTGGCTATAAGAGCCAAGGTCCAACCCTACTACCTTCTTTCTCCAAACCTCATTCATACTCAGAGTCTTCACAGATGGTATCAAAGGAGGAAACTTTATCTTTCCTAATGGAGAGATTTTTTCCACCACTTTGTCATACCTATGAATCATTAAGAACAGACTGATTCACTTAGCAAGGACTTTCCTGATCAGAGCCAGAGATGAGCGAAATGCATTTGATGCACAAGGACAGTATCTTCTATTCAATAAGGACTAAGACTCTGTTTTTTGGTTTTTGGTTTTTTTTTTCTGGAATTTCCCTGTAAACTCCTGTGCTGGATTGCACCTAAGGACACTTCCCATGCATGTTCACACTCAGGACCAAGGGTGTAGATTTTCCAGGTGATTGTGATATTTGCACATTTTTATTTTTATTGCTTTTGAATTATTAAGATGTTAACTCTAATTGGACATTTAATGTCCATTAGAAGTTTATTAAATTGAGGAGGGGAAAAAACAAAAGCACACTACACAGTATGCAACTAGAGGCCTTTGCATAATAAGTGGCAATTCTCTGAGAAATTTCTTGTCATTGGTACTGGTACATCCCTCTTGAAAGTTGAAAAATTTCTTACAGATTTTACACTAACAGATGAAACACAATGAAACATTTCACATGAAAATCATTCCAGAAACAGCTTCACTTCTCCTGCATAATTTTTGTGCCTGTTCCCTCTTTTTCTCACTTATCTCTATAGTAAGTGTATCCAGCAGCTCCTCATCTCTGGAAGTCTCCCAGTCAGAGAACTCGGGAGTTCTTCCACTGATTTTTATTCTCTTTTTAAATACCCGATTTTGTTTTCCAGTAATGCTTGCATATTTCAGTTACACAGGTGAGCAGCTGCTGAACACTTCTGGAGAAAGTCCCTCAATGTTTTGGCACTACACTATCACCTCTGTAGCTATGATGTTTTTTTTAAATAGTAAAATAACTGTTCCCTTCTGAGATTTGCAGAATGACACTGAAAAGTTTTTGGTGTTTTTATTTGCTCAGTGACTTAAACAATGTTCTAAACTTTCCTTTTTCCTTCCTTGTGGCTGGTCCTACTTTTCCATGCCTATAGGGTGACAATAAGGGATTTACCTCATTCAGCACATGCTCACCTTCTTTTGCTTCTTGTGTGAGTTGCAGAGCAATCTCCCAGTTATCTTGGGAGAGTAACTGTATCTCTATTTTATTTCAGCTGGTTCAAATATGACTCAGAATAGATTTCGTGCATTTTCCCCCATAGCTGCAGTAGCTTGTTTGCTTCACCTGTTTTATTCATATGCTTGCTCTCTTTTATACAGAAATGTAAACAAAGAAATGTAACATTGTCCTGGCTCAAAGGCAATCTCCTCTTTTACTAATTTATGAAATTCAGAAATCCAGCATGTAATGATAATGGCATATGCACCTTTCCAGAGTACTTTCAAGAAATCAAAGAGTTTGAGTATTAAAAAAAACCTGCGTAATTTTAAAGTGATTCATAACTATACTATTCATACCCTACACTTTGTGCTTCTCTATTTGCTATATATACATATATGGATGTACAGATATTATTTTATATCAAAAAATGACAAGAAGAAAAACTACCTTTGAGTGAACAGCACAGGTGCAGGCAAAATTAAGTGTCAATAACAGGTAAATATATCAGTAGCTTTTCCAAACTGAGAGAATGTGGTGCTGTAATGATAACCAACAATGGTAACCATTTGTAAATGGCCAGATATCAGCAAGTAGAATTAATGCTCAAGAGATTTGGAGGCAGACCTTTAGCCTCAGTTGGTACATATATACTTTTCAGTGAAAAAAGCAAATTTCCCTGACTTATGTACACATGCACAAACAGCAAGCTATGCAGCTGTGATGGCAAACGACATCACTCTACTAGCTGACAACACAGTATAGTGATAGTTTTTGCTTTATTTCTAATATATTTGCGTATCCGAGTGTCCTGGTTTAAGCTAGGATAGAGTTAATTTTTTTCCCAGTAGCTGGGACAGGGCTATGTTTTTGATCTGTGCTGAGGACAGCATTGATATCTCAGGGATGTTTTGGTTACTGCCCAGCAATATCTGCGCAGCATAAAGGTCTTTTCTGTCACTTCCCTGCCAGCAAGTGGGCTGGGAGTGCACAAGAAACTGGCAGGAAGCATGGCCAGGAGAGTTGACTCAAACTAGCCAAAGAACTATTCCAGAGAACATCATGCCCAGTATGGAAACTGGGGCAAAGTTGGCTAGGAAAGGAGGATTGCTACTTGGGCATCAGTCAGTGAGTGGTGAGCAACTGCATTGTACATCACTTGTTTTGGGTTTTTCTCCCCGAGTTTCATTTTACTGTCTGTGTCATATTTATTTTAATTATCACAGTAATTACTATTCAATAGTAATTATAATTACTATTATATATTTTATTACTGTTATTATTATTTCATTCTCGTTAGCAAACTGTTCTTGTCTCAACTTATGAATTTTACTTTTTTTTCTGCTGATTCTCCACCCAGTCCCATGGGGGTGATGGGCATGTGGCTGTGTAGTGCTTAGTTGCTTGTCTGGGGTTAAATCATGATACTCAGAACATGAAATACTCCATATTTAAAGGATACAGGGGTTTTTTTGTGTTTCTTGAGCACCTGTGGGCATTTATGTAACCTTCAATAAAACAAGGAAGCAAATCTCGGTTTTGAGTTAGTCTTCCTTATTGTATCCATATTTAGTTTTGACTTCTGAACATCATCCTAAATATGACACAGACTACAATCACATTGTGCACAATCCTTTAGAACCATAAAATAAAATATGATGCAAAGATCTGACATGGGCCCAGGCCGATGATGACTCTACCACAAATTAGTCAGTCACTGTTTCAGTTGAGTTGCAATATGCACCCCTGTATGTAGGAAGTGGTTTTTTTAAGCCATTGCATAATCATGCAGTAGTTTGACTCACTGTACTCCTCCTTCACTGCAGAAGAATGTAAGTCACACTATTTCTTGTTTATCACTGGTTAAGACCATGTGCACACACAGTTATGAATCAGCTATGAACAGTAACCTATTGAGATAATCTGATCTCAGGCCTCAGGCCTGTGATGCTTAATCTAATGAACCCATAAAAAATTACTTTTTCCTCTATTTGGAGCAACATGGTAGTGCAGAAAGGGAAGAGACTGATAAAACTGAAGAATACTAAATTACGATTTCTGCTTTGACAGTGTCAGTTGCATAGTGCAGTAGTAGTAAATTTCCCTTATCACTTGTTAATTCATAATAATATTAAAACTATTCTTCAGAAATGGCCTTAGACAAATTCTGAATGAGAGATTCCCTCTTCAGAATTCTGATGACAGGCACTATAGAAATGTCTGTGCATTACTGAGTACCATAATAAGTCAACATTACTGTTGAATGTTATCCTTGCCAGTGACCTGAAACAGCACAGCATTTCATGCCCATATTTCTAGGAGGTTATGTCTGCCCACTAGCAAAGATCATAATTTCAGAGCTATCCCAGTAAAAATGAGCTCTGTACACTAAACCCATAGAAGTCCATCACACTGTTTATGTTTCTTAGCCTGTGTTTTATTTTCCTCAATCTCACTCAGTTGTGAGAGAACATAGCAATGAAATCAATTCATTTTTCTGCTTTGTCTTTGCCTAATCTGGATTCGGAAGTCCACAGTGACAGAGTGGAAACATGTAAGAGATGGGAGAGTTTCCAATATTATTTCCAAGAGAGGCCAGAGAGAGGACACTCTTTCAGAAGGGTATAAGTAGTATAAATGTTTTTTTGTTTGTCTCTGGAGACGAATTTTAACTTCAAATCAGAAGGTGGTATGAATACTGTTGCTACAACCATGACATCACCACAGTTCCCTGGGGCAAAGCAGCACAGGAATCTCCATTTCACTGATAGATAAACTATATGACTCTGAGCCCAAACTGACAGCTCTCCAGAGAAGCTCAATTTTTGGTTTGGAGGTGCTTTAGCCATGTAGCACTCCTGAAGTCACAGTGACTTTCTCTCCACAGTACACATATAGGCAGGCAAGCTCATCTGGTGTTACCTAAGTATCCCTACAAGTCACTGCAATATGCAGTGTAGGCTTTGCCTACAGTTTAACCTCTTCTGTCCAGCCACTTGTAGGAGTCCAAGCTCACAAGGTAAGGATGAATATGTTAGTGGCTTCAAAGTAATAGGATAAAAACATGTCATATACATGCTTATCTCCAGTCCTACGTTCCTAATGTGCCCTAAAATGCTCGGAGATTTGATTGTTTTGACAATGTACTAATCAATCATTTAAAAACGTTTTGTCTTCAAAAGCAACAGCAGCTACTATAGTTATCGAGCAACTCCAGTTGAATATTGTCAGGCATATTTTGTGAATTGTGTCCTCTAAATACTTCTACTTCACCTTTAACAGGTTTCTGTTGAAGCACTGAGAATGCTGATGAATCTGAGAACCAAGCAAGAAAGGTGAAAATGCAAATTAAGCCAGTGGCTGACAGTGCAATTAGTTCCCTGTTGGCCCCTAGTTCACTGCTACCGATTTGCCAACTCCAAATGCAGTAAAACCTACGCTAGTATAAAAAAAATAAAATAAAAATCTCCAGAATAATGACATTTCCTATAGCATCAGCAAGGTTTTACTGCTCTCTGTAGTAATAATTCTGGAATCAGTCAAACATGAACTTGTGCAAATTTGGCACAGCAGTAGCTGAGACCACAGACAACCTAAGCTCATAATACAACCTTTAACCACTTCCAAAGTAAAGTAACAATACCATAACTCCCACAGGTGAACAAATACAGAAAAAATATTCAAGCATGTCAGTTTGCATCTTACAGCTTCAGTCCCTGAGACATAACTTTCTGGTGAGTGTGCTAAAATCTTTGAACTAACTGATGGTTTATTTTATTGAAGAATAATTTCTTTGAATTTTATGAAGAAAGGTGAGATCATTTTCACTGAAAAGTAATCAGAGGCTAATATTCTGTGTCATTATAGAAATGGATGCAAAATAATCCAAATAATTTCTGACTTTCTGAATCCTGTAAGGATTCCTGTAAGGAAACATGTATGTGAAAACAGTACTGTTTGCTTCAGGAAGTGAGGAGAGGGATGTATAATGGACATTTGAATCTCAAGATTAATTGAGTAACTAAATATTTTTTACTCTAATAACCCATCAATATTTCTTATTACCATCTAATTTCTTCCAGAGGAAATGTTTCATGAGAAAGAGATAAAAAAATTATAAAATGCCTGGGAAGAGTTCTTTGAAATAATAAATTTTTAGACTCCAGTGAAATAACTTTCTAGATATGAATTTTTAAATTCACACTCTCAGGCATTACGTCATTAACCTCATCAATTATTTAAAAAATATTTTTCTCTATGAGAAGTGATACAATATTCAATCTAATTTTTACCATCACTAACAATATATTTTTACTTTTTAGTCAAATCCTGAACAACACACCATAGAAAAAGGCACCTGTCATGCCTTATCTTGGGTACTTACAGTCAGGTTTTTGTATCCTTTCATGGACTCAGAAAGGTAACCATTTTCAGGGAAGAATTATAGCTTTCTGTATGTCAGTGCTTGACATATTGTGGAAAACGTAGGAGGAGCTTGAAAACTCTATTGAAGCACTAGCAGGCAAAGTTATCAGTCACAGGTAGGCACTTCAAGGAAGGAAGCAAAGATTTTTGCTAATGTCTGATAGGGTGGATACATCCACCCAGGATTCAGTTTTTGATAGACTGGCATATGATGGGCATGAAACTGGTTTCTCTTTCTTTTCCCAAAACCAAATCAAACTCCTCTCTTTCCTGATTGCCTAGAGAGATAGAGTTATTTCCAGCATTCCTTCTTGCGAGTTCTCACCATTTATTTGCAACTTTCTCAGTATTTGCTTATTTCTTAAATTCAAAGCTCTGCAGACCTTAGGTTATGTGAAAATCCCACTTTTCATTTTAAACCAAGCTCTGAGTTCTGATAATTGCTCAGAAAAGCTTAAAACACAAAGCCTTGCACAGTGCTCTGTTGGCAAGCTAATAGAACTGGAAACCCCATGATTTTAAACTAAATGCTTGATTTTCTTTTTCAGCTAGAGGTGTGATACTTCATGGAAGTGACACTGATTTCATTATCCTCATATCAAACTTGAGCAACATGCAGCAAAGTGGGCTTCCTCTCAAGCCAATCTCACAGCAATTTTGACTGTTTCTCCTTTGTCATTGGACCTGTTTGAGGAAAGATTTGTTCTCCTTTACTTGATTCTCAGCCTCTTGTTTCCCAAGACAGTGGGACTGGAGGGATGAACTGACAATACTTACTTCCAAAAGTTCTACAAGACTTTACCTACAACTAGTCATTTTGAGCCTCCAGTACACAGCGTGCTTGCATCCAGGAAGGTTTTTTTTCATGGCTTGAACAATATCATTACTTGGCTAGAGTAGTGTCTTGAAACCCTTGATTCCTGCGAGAAGTGCAGCCAGGTCTATGGTATCCATCTGGAAAAATCAATTTGAAATACAATCCTGGCAACACAATGGTGCCTAACACTATATGTCACTATTCACTATTCAGAGAGGAAAAATGTTACCAATATTTCCTACACCAAGATCCTTCCAGAAACAGTACAAGGCATAGATCTATCATTCTAAATATACGGCAGCAAACCTTTTTTTCCTCCCTTAATTTTGGGATTTTCAATCAGTTCTTTCATGGATTTTGTTAAAGAGAGATGGAGAGAGAATTTGCAACATATTTTGCTGTCACGTTTTACTTAGAAGCTGTGTAAGATCAATTCATAAACCTCTAAATGACCCCAATTTTATTCCATTATCTCGATTTTTTCTAAATCAATACAGAAATAATAAAAAAATCATCATTCACCAGATGCCCCTCGTTGACATATAAGAAATAGCACTGTCACTGTAACAATATTATGTATGCAAATACACACATATCCTACCAGAGCTACTGCACTCTTACATGTTGCTCCGTAAAAATTAAGCAGCTTCTGGCCTTAAACCAATGACCCTTAAAAGAGGTAAGTGAAATACGGGTCGAGCATTATGCTAATTTACAACTGAGGCATACCTGAAAAAAGCTACCTAAGAGGTTCACTAAGTGGAAGAAGAGACACATGACTTGAACTGTTTTTTTAATCTATCACAACAAGCCATATATGCAACCACAGAACAAAAAACCCAGAAAGAAGGTGTCACAGAAATGTTCACTGGCCAGTGTTTCAGGACAGGGAGCAACTAATCTTTACTATGATGAAATAATGACTTGTATCATTTTCTGCTTTAAAATAATTGTCCTTACAGTCTGCTTTAAGTGTTGATATAACAATTTGATTTACACATAAACTCAGCAAGCAGAAAACATAGAAATATTTCTAAATCTACAATTCTGACACTTTAGCTCTCAGACTGCAGTTTTACCGTTTAGTTTTAAACACTGTGATTCTCACTGCTATATATCATAGCTGTATTACTTCAAGTTACTCTGATGATGAATTACTGAGACTATACAATTACCATAACAACCAGCCCCCCAAAATGCAATAGTAATGGAAGACATATGGTGTAGAGCCTGCAGCAGCAGCATACTGCATCTTATTATCCACTCAGCATCATTATTGCAGTACACAAAATTAAATTTTTCAGAGAAAATATGTAGTAAAGAATGATTTAAGTAGTCTACCCTTAATGTGGTACTTTCTGTCAAAATATCATGTTGCACAGAAATGTCTAGACCTTGCCAGTGTCTCACTGAGGATTCCCAGTTGTGGTGAGATGGTATGGATGGCTTGAAGACTACAGATGCTGTTATACGAAACAAAGTTAATTTGAAGGAAAATAAAGTCTTGTAACTATCTCGCTCTTGCACACTTATTTTCCATGTTAGGCAGATATTTCTGAGCTTGTGTACCTGAGACATAGTATGCCCAATCTGAGGAACAGCATACTCATTGGGAGCTCTAGCTGCTCAAAAATGACTAATACTGTTCCTCCCCACATGTACATCAACATATATTGCCAGATGAGCTCAGTGAGATTTGAAAATTAGGCTTGCTATCCACTTTTTTGGTAATGTTTTTATACAGAGATGATTAAAATAGTGTTCCTGGGACTGGCTACAGTAATCTAAAAGCAAAAAAATACTCAAGAAAAAACCCAAATACGTAGCACCTTGATAACGGTACAATCTAATCTAATTGAAATTGTGTTGCTTTAAGAGTATTGATTTCTGTGCTTAGAAAAGCTTCACAAAACTCTTCTGCTAATTTGCATGTCTGAAACAAATCCAAAGTCAGAGTCAGTAGGAGGTATAACTGGGACCAAAAGCAAAGAATCAGCAAATTCTCAAACAGGCTTTCATGCTAAATGATTAATAGCCATATATCAACACACACACTCATGAAAACACAAGTAATAAATTTTTGAGAATCTGGGTCAAAGGACTTTTCATACTAAAACCTGCAGGGAATTATTAAAAACCAAAAATTATATTAGACATCCTACTCCTATTAAGCTTTAATGAAAACTGAATACCTGCCTGCCATTCCTGTCTTTGACAATGCCTTGATTCCCTTTAATATTAATGACAATCTTGAGTATTTCCAGATGTCTACCATAAACGCTGGAACAAAGTACATTCTAAACATTGTTTAAATGCAGACTTTGCAATGCTTTATTGTTCTGACTGCTTGTATACAAATATATTTCTAGAATTATTTCCTAGTCCTTCTCTTGCTTTGAGATCTCCATTTGGAAATCACTCTTTGCTAATTCATCTTGACTGTTAAGTACTCATTATTGACATGGACTCTCATGAAACAAAATTACAGAATCACAGGATCTCAAGGGTTGGAATGGATCTTGAAAGATCATCTAGTCCAACTCCCCTGCCAGAGCAGGACCTCCTAGACCAGGTCACACAGGAACTCATCCAAGTGGATTATGAATAACTCCAAAGAAGAAGACTCCATATCCCATCTGTGCAGCCCATTCCAGTGCTCCAGCACCCTCACAGTGAATAAGTTTTTCCTTGTGTTTCTTTGGAACCTCTATGTTCCTACTTGTACCCATTGCCCCTTGTTCTATCATTGGACATCACTGGGAACAGCCTGGCTCCATCCTCCTGAAAACCACCCTTTATGTATTTGTAAATACTGATGAGATCACCCCTCAGTCTTCTCCAAGCTAAAAAGCCTCAGCTTCCTCAAGCCTTTCATCATAAGGGAGATACTCCAGTCCCTTCATCATTTTTGTGGCCATGTGCTGAACTCTCTCCAGCAGCTCCCTGTCCTTCTTGAACTGAGGGGCCCAGAACTGGACACAATATTCTAGACGTGGTCTCATGAGGGCAGAGTAGAGGGGGAGGAGAATCTCTCTCGACCTACTGCCCACAGCCATTCTAATACACCCCAGGATGCCATTGGCCTTCTTGGCCGTGAGGGCACATTGCTGGCTCATGGTCATCCTGCTGTCCACCAGGTCCCCCAGGTCCCTTTCCCCTACACTACACTCTAACAGTTTGTTCCCCAACCTGTACGTGGGGTTGTTCTTTCCCAGATGCAAGACTCTACACTTGCTCGTTTTGAAATTCATTAGAGTTCTTCCCACTCAACTCTCCAGCCTGTCCAGGTCTTGTTGAATGGCAGCACAGCCTTCTGGTGTGTCAGCCACTCCCCCTAGTTTAGTATTACCAGCAAACTAGCTGAAACTTGCTGATAGGGCCCTCTATTCCCTCATCAAGGTCATTAATGAATATGATGAACAGTACTGGTCCAAGCACTGACCGCTGAGGGACTCCACTAGATACCGGCCTCCAACTAGACCCTGCCCCATTGATCACCACTCTCTGTCTTCTTTCCTTCAACCAGTTAACAATCCACCTCACAACCTGATCATCCAGCCCACACGTTCTCAGTTTTGCCACGAGGATGCTGTGGGAGATGGTGTCAAATGCTTTACTGAAATCGAGATAAACCACATCCACTGTACTATCACCATCAATCCACCTGGTTAAATCTTCATTAAAGGCTATCAGGTTGGTCAAACATGACTTTCCTAGCATCTGAATAGTGGACCACGATGAATATTTTTGCTCTCTGTAAAATGAAGAAAATACGATATTCTCACTACAGAAACTTGTCTATATGAAACAATTCATATCTGTAAATTTGTTAAGCATAAGTGAAATAAAAAATCCGTCAATCTCCCCCCAATTGATTATGGGTCTATGACACAACACTACAACTGAAGCTAAAAGACTTTGCACAATGAAACAGAGCTATACTATTACCAGACAGCAGAGCTACAACATGCCACAGCTTGGCCTTAGGCTCCGAGGAGAAAGGCAAATCCTGACTGTTGTCCCATTTTCTAGGCAGTCCTATCGTTTCTGTTGCCAGCTTTCTTTCTCTTATCACCTATTGTAGAGTCATCCTATGGCAAGCTTTAATACAATCTATATTTTCCTCAATGGTAGTAGCCTCCTTTATCTTACCTTTCTTAATCTTGAAGAACTTTCAGAATCAAAACCAATTTGACAATTTCCCTGTGTGCTGTGCTGAGATATGCAGTGAAGAGTACCCTATTATCAATGCTACAACAGAGGATTTAACTTCTTTTGATCATTTAATGCTGCAGAACATGTAAAAATTCTTACACTGAATACATGTAGCACATGAAGTGATCAAACAGCGTTAGCTGACTGGACTGGGGAATCCAACAGGTAGCTGGAAGGTGAAAATAAAATCTGATAGCTACCTCTGTGTTTTCCTCTGTCACTGCTGCTAAAAGCCCCCAATATTTGAATGACATTGCTTTGGCATCTTCAAAAAACAAAACTAAAAAACATCCTAAGCACCACAAAGCAATGAAAGGGCCATGTATGGGAGAGAAGTTAACCCAGAGTAAGGAAGTTTTGCATTTAACACAGCTCAATACTGTCAGGCTCTGATTCCCTCTCTGAAGCAGGGAACAGTCATGAATGTTGCTGTCTTCACCGAAGTGATCAGCATCAGGCTTGAATGATGTTCAAACACATTATTTGTGTTCGTGAATGCAACAGCATTTAGAAAAAATCCTAACAGTATACAAATCTTTACAATATGTAGCACAACAGCAATTAACAATCAAAATTGCAAAATGCATCATTCCCTTCACACTGTACAAGGGAATGGAACAATGTAATCTTTTCAGTTACAAATTTTTCACTTCTTATGTACTTTACAATAGACTTTTACTACTGTTGGAAATTACCACTTTGCAAATGGGGTCTGTTAGGCAACCAATAATGTACTTTTTAGGGTATAACTTGATAGTATAGTCCTGATTTCTGTCCTTGGTGCATCTACTTTCTCCTCTTTGCATTGTTTGTACAGCTGGCAGATATTTACCTCTGAAAGTTAAGTCAGAAGTAACTCCACTGAAGTCAAGGCCGCTTTAGAAATAGTAACATGGTAAAATCAGGGCATCTCTCATTAGAGTTACTTGTCACTTTTTCAGAGCTTCTGCCTCTTAACACAATTCTCATATATTTCAGTATGGAAAAGATGTGATAGCAAAATATTTGACGTACAGATGATGCAAATGATTTGCTTTCACTGTTCTAAGACCTATGTTTTCCTAGAAGAAGTTTAGTAGAAGCTAGACATATGACTGTTTTCATTTTTACACTTCTACAGCTTCCATGTTAGTGAAGGAGTATTTGAAAAGACAAAAAAAAAAAAAAAAAAGGAGAGGGGCAAGATTTCACACCCCTGAAGCCCCCCATTATAAATAGCTACCCTACAAATATAAGTCATCCCTGTACCTCAAGCCACTCCAAAATGCAACCTAGCTGACTGGTATATGTATGACTTGTGACATACAAATGTTTACTTCAAGGCTGTGAATAGTTTTGCTGCTATTTGGTCAGGTAAGCCTTTGCAAATACATCAGGGTTTCAGGAAAGAGAATCTCTGAAAGGGAAGAGAAAAAAAAAAAAAAAAGTGACTGCAGAGTCACTGAGAAAGGGATTCACGGACCTGTTGAATTAAATCCCATGGTTCAGATTTCCTAAAAAGACAGTAGGGGGAAAACTGCATCTTAAATAGCCTTCTGAGTAGCCTATGTTTGAAACGCCTTGTGTTCTGCAGCAGACAATCCCATGTCTTGCTGACTTTGCTAGCATCACAGAGGTGAGGTTTCCACATGGGTGAACTAACCACTCTTGAGCAATTTATTCAAGAGCATTAGACTCAAAATGGCTTTAGGATAGCATCAGGCAAGGTAAGTGTGTGTGCATCTGTGTGTGGCTGTACACACATACAGCCTTTCAGAGATTCTTCTGCACTAACTGTGATAACTTCAGGGCTATAAAAAGCAAACTCTATTTCTTTTTCTTCTCTTATTTTTCCAAATAGTTCTGTGCCCACAAATAGTCTCATTAAGCAGTAGTATCATTAGAGGACGTCATGCACAAAGTTCTTCACCTGAGGTGAAGCCAGCTTTTTGCCACATCTTCTTTGCCTGTACAATTGCTAACAGCTTTCTTGGCTCATTCAACATTGCAAAGGGAATTAGTGACTGACAGATCTCCCCAGTAAGCACGCTCCCATTTCTACTTGCAGCTCTTCACATCCTGGAGACTGCTCAGGCATAGCACCATGCAAATACTGTGTCCATCCTGCTATGAAAAAACTACAAAAACTCCAGCTAACAGAATATACCACAAAGAAAGGATCCATTGGAGCTGTTCTTCCACTAAGCTCTGCTTCTTACATTACAGGAAGACTTACTTTGCCTCCTAGATAAATGGTATTTATTTTCTGTGCTGTATCCCACACTTAAAAACTAAACTTGAAGTAAAGAGACAGCTATTGAAAAAACTTTTTCCACCCTCTTTCACCAATATAAATACATGGTCACCTATGCATGTATGCAGATGCCTGTATGTGTGTATGCTTAAACATCTGTATGTTTTACTTACGTATACAAACATATAAGAATGAGGTGTGTCTGACCATCCTACTGCACACACTTCATATAGAGAGACAAGAACACAAAACAATAAAAAAAAAATTGTCATTAGTGGTTAGCAAAAGGTGTTCAGGCACTAAGATGAGCAGAGTAGGACAACCATGGTAAACTGGATATTATCAGAATAGAGATACTAAATAATAGCATTTGTAATCACCAGAGAGAGATGATATGCCTTTTCTCTTTATAAGCAAGAAATTACAGAAGAGTGAGGTTTGCAGAAGATGTACGATATTGAGCTTTGCAGTTTTGTTCTTTGACTAATTTAACGGATGCTGTTCTAATTTAAAATGTCTTCAGTGTATCAGTTTCAGAGTTGATGGATGTTTGCTGCCTGCAGAATACTATCAATTAAAAGACTTATTCTAACCATAAAAATAAAATAATGCTCTGTTTATTGTTATTAGAGAGAGTAAACTATAATAAAGATTCCTGATTAATTACTTATCAAGGAGAATTGACCTTAATTAGGGTCAACTTCTATGGCTGACAGTTTAATTTATTCTTTAATTTCTGTGTGTGAACACATTTCTCTCTACAGAACAATCGATCCACAGCTCAATTCAAACTCTTCAATTGTATTTTTATTTCTTAAAGGGAAAAAGAAAAGGTATCTTTTGAAACTAGTACATCTGTTCAGGGCAAGATGCAACTGTCTTAAGCTACTAAGATTAATGTTTCCTGCTTTTCACTCCTGTTGTCCTGCTGAAACAATTCTTGCAGAGATAGCACTACCAGTGGGATCTGGGCAGCTCTCAGACCCCCTAGTATCTTTAAAATACCTAGTTCATGTACTGATAACAGTGCAAGAGTGGAGTTCATGTCCAGACAGCTAAATATTCAGTCGGCGTATGCTGAATTACCCCTTCAGTACACTTCTCCCATTCTGAGGGGAACAATTTTAAACCAGCTTGGATATGTTGACACAGCTAATTGTTATGCCTTTGACTGAAGTGCACATAGCTCTTTAACTTTGTTCTCTGCAGATGTAACAGAAAGCAGTAAAATACTGTGCAGTGTGCCTACTTAATAAAACACCTAGGGGTGTGCATGTTCCACGGTCATTAACGAGACTGATATATAGCATAGACAACCCCAGGAATGCATATATGAAGAGCAGCAGTGGCATTAGAGAAAAATCAGGCTACAAACCTATCTAAGAAGCTTGGTAAATACACGGGAAATCTTGTGCTGAGATGTGTGCTGTCACAGCTAGATGCCAATCTACATACACCTCAAAGGAGTGTAGCTGGATTCTGTTCCTTCTCATAAGAATGATTTTAAAAGAAAAATTTCCTCAAAAAAAAAAGGAGAAATGTCTCCCTCTCTGACATGCAGCTAAAATTATTGCATGGATGTTGTACAGGTATCACAGATTCACTGTTTGCAACTACAAAAATCTCACTGCTTACAACATTTACCTTTATGTACTTATTAGCATTGATGTAGACTAAGAAAAGGTTCTAGCTTGACTCAGTAATTGGGATGGATAAAAAAAGAAAAAAAAAAAGTTTGTTTTCTTTGTGAGCAGCTGTTTTACTCTACAAATTAATGAAACATAATATGAAGCCTCTGGATGCTACTCAGTTACAGATGGCCTTTGATCCACTACAGAGGGTTGCTTTGAAAACTTTCTATTCAAATAAACAAAAATAGAAAAAAACCCATAACCAACTACAAAGCACTTAATACTTTCAAAGTTTTCCAATAAAGGAATATACCCCAAATACATCTCCAATACATAGAGATAAATCTTCCATATCCAGCATCTAATTTTCTGTCATGATTATTGTTGTTGGGCAACAAACTTAAAGTTTGTTGGATACAGAAACAAACAAAAAGTGTGGGGAGTAGTGCAGTAGAAATAATACTTAACCTTCAAGATTAGTTTGTGATTTGTAATTTCAGAATTCTTTTCTGGCCATTTATAATCTGTTGATTATATAAACCCACAACATAAGCTAGATTCTGGTTTATAGTGAAATACTTTCACATCATGCTTACAGCCTAAAAAAACCATTAAAGCAAACAGAAAAACCCCTGCTGGGCAGCTCTTAACTCAGACAGGTCTTAGACATGGCTTCGGAAATGCTATTCTCTTATCCCACACCATGTCTGTTCAGGCTGGAGTACTTTCCACTCCAGCGAGTCCAGGCATTCCCACTTGGTAATTCCCACCACCAGCCTCCACAACCGTTCCAAAAACAGCAGCAGCAGAATTTCCTGTCCAAGCTGAAGTTTTCAGGTTTCCTTAGTTCCCCTTTTTGTGGCAGAGCCTGACAAAAACAGTGATCCCACTCCACATTGCCTTTGTTCCTGGGGAAAAAGCTATATAAAAGGGAAACTGTAACACAAAGGGTTGGGTCAGCAGAGCGTAATGGTGACTTCAGGGATCTTTGAAAACATGTTATGATTAAAGTATCAACACACTATAGTGTTTTAACACCTCCCACACAGCCCAGTCCTAAAGTGGTTTCCTATGAATCAGTAGCATCAGATTATGAAATTAAGGCTTGCTCTCTGCTTGCCCTCTTCCTTTTTTATATATCTTGTAATCCATATACTGTCTCCCCACCCCTCAAAGCAGTCCCAAACATATTTTCCAAAAAGAATACAGTAAAACATGTGAACATAAAAAGTACTACGCATAATAATTGCCCCCCTTGGGGAATCCTTTTAGGGATATTATTGTTGGTAATAATTTGCTTTATTTTAAAAAGCAAATGCAAACGTGGAGAAAATGATGTAGAAATGTGTACTGAATGATTGTACAGGCTTCCAATATGATTTTATATTACATAGACTAAAAAGAACAATTCAATGTACATATTGGCTGCAAAAGAAGTATTTTATACCTTCTTGCTGCCACCAGAATAGTTTCAGCAAACAATTCTAACCAGCCCAGTGAACCAAATCATAAAGCTTCAGGCAGTCATGAAAAACTATTGATTTTTTTTTATTTTTTTAAAAAACCTTTCTTCAGCTGTAAATTTCTATTGATATGTGACAAAAATGTGCAAGCAGCAATCACTAGTATACCCGTTGTGGGAAAAGCTAAGATTGCAACTTCTCTAGTTAAGCCACTCGTAATTTTAACATGGTAAGCTGCAGACTGCTCCAGCTGATCTTAAATCAAATAAAACAAAACAAAATACATACATTCTCCAATAGCAATAATCAAAACTAAGGTTTTCAGATTTTGCTGGCAACAAAATTACAGCAAGAAGAAATGGGCTGGGTATTTCTCTTTACTGTTGCAAAACAGACTCCAAACAGCTAACCTTGTGGATTTTTTTTTTTTTTAAAGTTAGCTCATCTATCTCATGTTCCTATGAGACTGATAGTACCTTACTGCCCCCTGACCATCACTCACAGCTAAGGGCACATGATTTGTGCTCGTCTTGATTGTTGCGTCTTTGTTCACTGCAAGCATTGATACTTCAAAAGCCAGGACCAGGACTCCTAAGAAAAGATCATGCAAAGCTGAGCTATATGTTCCCCCTCCCTTCTCTAAACATAATCTTATTTTTTTTCCCCTCCCCTAACGGCAGAAAAAAGAGCATATTCCTATCAGAACTTGTGTCCTCTATTTACCGTCACATGGAACAACACATCAGTCAGTCTCTATCAGTGCATCTGGGATGACATCAGCATTTTCAAGTTGAACATATGTCTGCAGCACATGTTCGGCCACTCTCCAGTAAAGAAAAGCTATGAAGATGGGATAATAAACTTTCAACAGGGACTAGGGTAGTCAACTGCAAAGCTGCCAGCAGCTAGTGAAGCATACAATACTACAACCCAACTTTACTACTAGTCTTACTCATATAAGCTATAAGAGTTTGACTACATCTATCTGTAATATATTCAGAATTCTGTCTGGGTACTCAGTCTCTCACCTTAACTATGCTGAAAACACAGAAAACAAGAAACAAGAAAACAAGCTCTTGAAAACTACAGCTGAGGAGGTCTCAGAATGCAAACTGATCACAGCTTCTACAATTAGAAAGAGTGAAACACAGGCAAATATTTCTTTTGCTGCCCACGTAACAAAATGAGCTACTGAAAGTATATTATGAGAGTTTCCAACAAAATACAGCCATATATAAATGGACTGTGCATTTGACCAGTGCCTGATATTCTCATGTACTGAGTGTGTGAATTAAATCAAGTCTGAGTAGAGCCACCCATCACTTAAAAGGATAACACTCATTCCCTATAATTCAAATGTTAGACAATTACCATTCAGACCTTCATGCTGGAGAACAGAACTTAAAAGAGAATAGAGATGGGAAGCTCCAAACATTCCCTGAACTTTGTACCGCTTTCCCCAAAGCCTGGAGAGGCTGCATATTGCTCCGTTTCCGAGCTGCTGCTTGTACCACATTCTAAGGGTAGGAGGAACTAAATTCCATGTTTAATTTAATATTGTAATTTTTTGAAACAACTGTAGCCTTGTTTCCTCTTCCAAAGTCATTCACAGGAGAGTTTCTCTAGGTTTGTTACCAGCAGCAAAGCAGTTAACACAGCAATGAAGGGGGCTAACAGAGGAAAGTGCACTGCCATGACTTGCTCCATAATGCTGACCTCACTGCTTCTACCTATGCTTCATATTAAAGTTTTTAAAAACACTTTCACAAGTTTCAGCTGTATTATTGCCAACATCCCTTTACAGCTCCTGTAGACCAGCAAAATTGATGGTATTTATTATTAAATGAAACTGAACCTCAAATGCTCATGGAAAAAAACTCAAACATATGAAGTACTTGCCTGCACCTGCCAACGCTTGTCTCACTGTAGCAGAGGATATACAGAAAAGCAGATGAGTCTCAGGGTTAGGAGACTCCCAGCTTAATAATTTTTAGTGCCATAGACTACTGGAGTAATTTCAGTATCTCTTTGCTTTGGTTCATCTTTTGTACAGTAGGGATAACATCTATGGTGCCAAGAAAGATACGAGGGTATGGTGCTGCTCCCAAAAATATGATAACAAAACCCACAGAGATTGGCAAGAACATGAAGACCTTTCAGTCAAACATCTTGGTCTGCAAAGTGCAAGTCAGGAAAAGAGATGATTTTTGTGTGTCTTTGCACTTTTTTCTTTTATGCAGCAAAAACTTAAGTCTTTTCCAAAGGAACTTTAAGGAAAGATGAAGTGTATATCTTGATTAATCACGTTCATATTATATCTAAAAAATATTTCTGCCATCTCCTCTTTGAGAAGATATTTTAGAGATGGGGAGGAGCATATTTAGATGGAAGGGTAAATGCACAGAAGAAACTGCATCTGCAATCTGATTTCCTGATTAGATCTTAGTTAAGAGCTACCTGCCTTACTGCTACTGGTAAACATGGGGCAGTAAATGCCTCCAGTACTAACTCATTCACATGCTCCCTGTCTCTGTCTTCCACATAATAGGGTTCACAGATATGAATTGTCCTGGTTTTTTATTTCTCAGCTATAAGTATAGGTCATAACTTCACACACAAAACCCCCTACTGTTAAATGTGGAAAAAAATGAAATCAATAGCTCATTGTTTTATACAATAACCATTTTAATAATCTCTTGAACAAGTGTATGGCTTTAGGAAGCTACATAAAACAGTCAACACAAAGAAGTGGAAAGGTGCATTTGATCTCTTTTCACTTGTCTTTAAAAAATGTAAAATTTTCTCTAGTAAGAAGACAGAGGTTAAAAGAGGAAAGTATCATGAAAATCTGCAGTAATCTAGTCTTAAAAATATCTTGCAGGTAGAAATGGGATCCAAAAGAAAACTTTGAGGATTTACATGCCTCAATAAGCAGTTACATTACTTCCATACCTTAACTTATTCACCATATGTACTTGGATTGTTAAAAATAAATATTTCAATGGATTATATATTTTTCTTTTGTTCAGAATATTGGTGTGTACTGAAAAACAAAGAGGAAGGTTCAATTCTCCAAGCTTTGGAATATTAAGAGCTTTGTTAGCAAAAAAGAGAGGATGTGAAGAAGGAACAATCAGCTTTATGACATGCACTTCATTAACACACATACTTTATAATTTGCTCACTGAACTATCTTCTTTCCCTCTCCTCTCAGCAGGAACTCAAGTAGCAAAGACTATCACGAGCTGTTACGCTACTACAGGACTGTTAATCTTACCAAATATACCACAGAGTATTAACTTCTACATATTTATTTATTTAGATTTAAAGCGTGATTAAAGAGAAAACTAAATCAATGTATCTTGAAGATGTATCTCAAATGATACCGAAACTGCAGCACTGCACTTCAGTAAAACTCAACTGAGCTGGAGAATTAAAAGAAACCAAGCACGCTAGCCCTGCCAGCAATTTCTGCACACATTATCAAGGTATTATTAAAAAGATGTGCTGTCAAGGAAACATCAACCAGTATCGTAGATGGGACCAAAATGCAAGAGAGTAGAAAGAAGAGATGGAGTGGGACTGTATAAGAGCTCTTCCCTCCCATGCAGTGGACAGGGAAACTGGGTCTGAGCTTGCACGGGGAAGGGATGATAAAAGAAAAGCTAAGTCAAGATTGTGTCGCACAGGTCCCAAGAGAGATGTCTGCAGGCACTAGGAGCTGACCTTGAAGTATGTTTTTGTTTGGGATCTGGCTGTGATTTTAACAGTCTGTTCTATCAACTGGACTGAACCACCTGCAGCAAGACTGCATATAATCTCCCTCTCCTCAAAGAAGACATTTGCAATACGCTGGGACAGTAAGACCCAGGGGAGAGCTGGTGAGAGGGGACTTCACGTACATCTATGTGAGAGCTAGAGAGTTGAGAAACAAAATAATTAACACTATCAGAATGCTAATATTCAACTGCAAGAATAAAGGGCAATCAGTGGTGTAATCGCTTTGCTTTCTTCCTGTATTTATTTGTTATGGGTCTAAGCCAACGTTCCTCACAGTAGGAGATTTTTGATGGCCTTCGGTAGGCTTTGATGAGGCCCATATTTGCTCATTTGCACAATGTATTTATCTGCACCCCCGGCTGCGTTGATCAGCATGTAGCAGCAAAGTCCGCTGAATGCTTTAAATAAACTCCCCGCTTATTAAACAGTTCTAAGCTCAGACTGAAAAAGCTTTATATAGCCAACATTACCTGAGTCATTCCTCTGAGAGAATTATGGACCTAATGTTGAGAAGACATTTCCAAAGTGCTTAAATGACTATTAATGGAAACTGTGTTTCTAAGTTATTTAAGGGCTTTTGAAAGTCCCAAGCAAAACACAGCTCAGCAATGGGAATCACCACCTGAGCATTTGTTATACTTATGGAAAAAACAATAATGCAGAATCAAATTCAGCAAAAATGAAAGGTTTCTGCATTTACAATAGCAAAGAAGTGATTGGAGCATGATGCAGCCGAGTTATGACTGAAACATCTATTCACATGAATGACAGGGTTGCAAAATACACACAGAATCACAGAATGGCAGGTGTTGGAAGGGAACTTTAGAGATCGTCTAGTCCAATCCCCCTGCTAAAGCAGGTCCACCTAGATCAGGTCGCCATGAAGACCACTGCACTTCCACAGCTGCAATGTACCAAAGGGCTTTACGAACTCTCAGTTTACTCACATAGTCCTCCTAACCTTACAAATACACATATAAATACAACTCAGTGTTTAGGCAACAATTCCAATGTAACCTGAAGAGCAGAACTGTGGAGCGATACCTTGAGGTGACATTCCTAAAAGCCTACTCTGGCACTAGGATGCGACCAGAAATTTCCTTCTCCACTGTGGGGAGGTTATAAGAGCATGAAATCCTGGTCTGTGACTAGGACTGTGTGAGGCATAGCACGAGGACATCAGTGATTTCATAACATAAATTTAAATAGTACATCATGACACTGTTCAAAATAACATTTCGTTTTTCTGTAGTCAGATCTGGCCTTGGTTAAATACATTTCCCCCCAAAAAAATTGTTTATTTCAGAACTACTTTTTCCATGAAAGGAACTTATTTCCAAGGCATATTAGTTTCTGATGTATGAGCATTTTAACCTCCCGAAAACAGACTGTTAGAAAATTTATGACTGCCTTTTTTTTTTTTTCCTTCTGATTAAGGACATTTGCAGTTGGAATGCATCAAGCTGGCAATGCTGGTTTTATCTCATTAGAAAGTGCAAATCCTTTATACATTACAGTTCACCATGGTAAAGTTTTTTAAAAACAGTGTGAGGCTACAGAAAGAAAGACAAGGCTTGTAGGGAAAGGAAATCTCTTCCCATTAAGCCAATCAAAAAATGGGTGGAAAGGACAAACTTTCATACTGACAAGCCCTTGTTTAGGTATGGGCACCAAAAGGCAATGATAAGAAATGAAATTGTCTCTGGCTGTAAATGTCCCCTCTTTTGTAGTTTTACGTATGCCAACTGCACTGCTGTTGTTAGATAGTTCCTGTAAGGCCATTTGTTTGCCAGTCTTCTACTAATTCCATTAAAAAGAAAGTTTCATACACAAATGTTTGATTGACACATTATTAGGAAAAGCATGAAAAAAGCAGCAGTATCACATTAAGCTCTGCTGCCGCAGCCATCATCTTTCCCAGTGTATCTCTGTATCTTCCCAACACAGTGAAAAGCCAAAAGAAAAGACTATGCTCATTAGGAAGAAAAATCGAAGCAGCTCTTCTGAGCACCCCATCTGCTGCCATCATGTCAGAGATATCACATTTTACTGCTGTCACCAGCAGGTGCATGCAATTAGGTGACAGCAAAATGAACTATGGCTTCCCAGTGACTGTTTCGAGCAGATTTCAGGCTGTTGGCAAGTGCATGATAACAGACTATGGGCATTTGCCTCTGAATGATTCCTGGAATTCGCATGAAAAATGTACAGGTGATTCATTTTGTTGTAGAAGACTACTGGAAGAGGCAATAGAGTCAGCAACTGCAACGAAGAAGAAGATGATCGAGGGCACGGGACAGGCTAATTCAGAGTATTGTGATTATTATGAAAAGAGCTGGGCCATCCTGTTCAATTCTGATTACATTTACAGTAATATATTGGAACAATCAAGCCAAAACCAAATACTTGGAAATACATTGATGGTATATTGCAGGACTAGGGAGATCACTTGGATCTTTTCTACTAATTTCAACTAAATATATTGTTACCACTTACAATTGGTGGCTCATTAACAGAACTGTTAACACACAATAACAGTTCACCAGTTTTCACACAAAGGGAAAAATATAATGCAAGCCTGACTTGGTTTGGATCATGGATACAATAACAAAGTAGGAGCTAAAAAGTATGTTTTCCTTGTGCAGCCTGCACTATTGCACAGAAGAATAAAACACCAGCAGAGCAGACAGAGCAAGGAAGGTGTTCCTGTGGGAACATCTCTCAGTCAAAATCTACAGGGAAGGATGCCATACTGCCAATGACTACTCATAGGCACCTCTACTGTGCAACACAAAGATGCCAAAAATACCTGCAAAGGTGAAAATGTTCTTCCAAACAAAAATTCCTGAGTGTTGGGTTTTTCCTTTGTACTTAATCCTGTGTGTTTACAGAACTCTGTTCACACTGGCTGGGAAAGATTCCCTCTTTCCTTCCTTATCCAAATGCGACAATGAATCAAAAGTGCATTCTCTTCTGTTATCTAAGGTGATAATGGAGAACTGCAAAGTCTTGCCAGGGGCTGTGAGATACCTTCACAGTGCTCTCAGAAATTCATCACCCAAAACTAATTTTTCCAGGTAAAAAAAATTAAATCTCTCCTTAAGGACTTACATTAAGGAGGGCCACAGCAATATTACACTGTATTTATTAGCTGCATCTGACTGTTAGAAATTTTACCTCCTGGTGGCCAGTTCCCAATAATAAAAAATACACTCTGAACGATACGCAATTATTCACCCGGTATGACAGAAGTGCTCCATTTTGCTTCAGCGACTAGTAGTGACAAAGCCATTTTTACTTTGTCTGGCACAAGCCACTTGAATGGGATTTGTGCAGATCTGTAATGTGCCTGGGCAACTTGCTTTAATTTAAACCAGTATATTTTTCTTATAACAACAAAGAATTGTTTGCTTTATAAGGCACAGCTTATTTTAAGAGTGATTACTTCAACACCACTACACATATCATCTTCTTTTTCCAGTCAAAACTGCTAATGTTACCACTTGAGCAAAGTCGTTTTCCATGCAGATATTCTCTCCTTAAGGATAAAGGAATAAATCTTTTGAACTCATTCCATAATTGTATACAGGAAGTTAAAGAAACTGGAGCCTTTTCAAATAGGGCAATGATGGGTGAGGTAGTCCCCTAAAAGTAGTTAGGTTTTGTTCCTGACTCCTCTCATCTTATTGTGAATGTCACATGATCTGATTATTTTTTTTAAGAATTTAACTATTCAACTGATGTTATAAGAAAATTTCAACTTCATTTATTTAAAGTTACATTTTCAGCTGTGAAAAACACAGCTTAAAGTTCAAGGTACCTGAAGAGTTTAAAAAGGTCAGGTTTACTTTTTTTTTGGTAGAATCCCATAATGTAATGATGCAAGTGTCATAGTTCACATGCTGAAATGCAATAAAGCATATTATGCTTGGGGAATAAAAAAAGCAGAATTAGCTATGAAGAAAGAAAAAGGCAACTGAATTCACATGAGAATTAACATTACTGCAGAATATAAAATACCATTTCCAATAAACAGAAATGTTTTCTTTTTTTATGAATTAAATATCTTCCTGAATCGGTTCTATTTCTATTGTTCCCAATTTTCTCAAACAGCAATGTAGCTGCAGGTTTTAATAGGAAGCTCAGAAAACACTGCATCAGACGTGTCTGCAGAAGTAACACTATTTTGAGAACAGGAAAATGAAGGAGAAAAGCTATTCTTCTCCATCTTGCCCCAACATGAACTTAGGTAAACCAGGACAGAGGAAGGAGCATTTGCACTGTATCATCTCCACATAAGCACTATTTGTCTTTCCGTTTTCAAAACATGTTCTGAGCACTTATCCAGTGTTCTCAGACTCCATCCTATCAAAAATTTCCACACAGTAAATGAATATCCGTGAACTTATCCTTTTTTGTAATAGCCCTTGCTGGTAAGAGGGAAGTGCTGAAACAGTGAGGAGTTTCATTAGTTAATTTCCTTGGCCTGTATTTGGTCTCAAGTCATTCAAAACAAGGAGAGGGTCTAAATCTAGGACAGCTCTATGAGCTGTCTATGCAAATTAACTGCTTTGCCTGTAAACTAGGAACATGAGTTTTACCTCCCACAACACTAATTTTAATACCATGGGAATTCTCTGGGTCAGGACAGGAATTCAGAGCAAAATAGCTCTTTGTTTCATTTCGACCTGTGCCTATATGGTAACAAATAGATGCCTGCATGCAAACAGCAACCACGTTAGGCAGAAAGAAAATTCCCAAACTTCACAGAGGAGAGCACTTTGCACGATAATCAGGTCTCCTAGACATAAAGTGCTTTGATTAAATTGGGGCAGCTATGAGGCAAGCAGGCAAAGGCAGTATTGATGTTCTCTCATATGTAAAGACATTAGTGAAGATTCTGACTTCAGTAATATTTTCCAGCACGGTTGAGCTTTAAATTTAATGAGATCCTCATTTATATTCTGGAAAAAGGAATAGAACAGTAAACTGCATATACACTGAAAATCAGCAACAAATAACATTGAAGCAACCAAATAAAAAAGCATACTGGTAATTTTTATCCTCCTGTTGTGCTCACTGGCCTTATTAAAACTCTAGTTGGAGTCGATATCACAGCAGCTCTACCCTGCAACCCTAACATGCTGTATCAGTACTCTCATCGTTCAGTAACGGCTGCAGGGATCCACTTACTGAGTTATGGCTATGGGGACAGACATCCTGAAGGGCTGCTACACCAGGAGAGCTTCAGTACAAACAAAGCTAGTGCCTGATACAATACGAGAAAACAGAGCAAAGAAGAAATTTTCTTTTTCTCCATTTCCACTGAAGTTACAAGGGATTACAGGCAGCTTCAAAAGGATGGCAAGAGCAAACCAAGAGAAATGACAACAGAGCAAGTGGAACTGGGTGTGGCTAAAGACAGTTCAAGCAATAAACTCCATACATTTACCATCCAATAAGTTTTTAAATATATGCCTTTTCATCCTATGACTTTTGCTTAAACTTGGCAAGAAGGCAAGCCAAACAATCAAACAATCAAACAATAATCTTTCTGCCCCACTGCTGACCTTGAAGAAAGATCAAGACAAGCTTTTTAATTTTATTTTTTTTACTTTTGCTTTTGTAATTTACATTTCTCTGTATCTATCAGAGCTTCCTCCACTCCTAGTTCACTACTTGAGGCTGCAGATGCAATTCAAACAATAGAAAGGAAAACAAGTATTGAAATTAGTGAGAATTACTATGTACCTGGAGATAGAGAAGGCATCAGTTAAGAAAGCTTCTGGTTCAGATACATTGGTTACTCTCCTGTCTGCCCCAAAGCATGAAAGGAGATTGCTAAGCACACTTTGCTTTGTTTCTTTAAGTTATACTTGGCTATAAATTACATTTACTAAACCTATTATTCAAAGCCTTCTGAGAAAATTCAAGCATCAATGTTTACTATGGCAAGGTACTGTGAGCTCTTATAAGCCCTGTATCTTACTGAAAGTCACTGGGCCAGTTCCACAGCCACAATTCTCAAAAGCTTCCTTTTGGTCTGGCAATTAGGCTATTTGCCAGGAGCTGAAATGATCAGCAATAAAAAGAAATGTGATAGCTCTGCTTTGCAGTCTCTTCAGTCAATTCTGGTTCCCTTAGACACCTGGGGCACCATGAGAATCAGGTAAACAAAGAACAGAAACACAGAGCACTGTAAAAAAAGGTGAAATTTTAAAAGAGCATTATGAAGTCAACGTGAAAATAGAAAAAACAAACCTAACTTGTTCTCAATGAGACTTGTTTGAGAGAAGGGATTTCAACTCATCCTTTTTATTAATGGCATACACCGTGGCCCTCACTACTGCTTACCAAACTTTTACTCTTCTCCTGCTTACTCAGTCAGGTACTTCATCAAAACTATTTCCTATTATCTATACATGTGTGCATAGGCACACATGGATAATATTCTTAAAGCATTTAAGCACTGCTGTGATTCAAATAATAATACTAATAATGGATTAATCAGCAGCGGACATTAGTGCAGCTGATGATCTTTAGCCTCCTGCCTTGAGCCTGCAGGAAATCAGAAGTTCTTGCCCATAATTGAACATGATACGTACAGAGAATGAAAATTCTGTTTGGCAAAGAAGTTTGGATTTTAGAGCTCTGTTGCTTGAAGCAGCATGAAACCTGCAAATTTTCAAATCTTCAGAGAGAAAATAAACAAATTAATACATTAAGACCAGTTTGATGGAACAGTATTTTCCAATGGGAAAATAATTTTATTAGACTTTCTTCCACTTAGCTGTAATATTAAAAAACATAACTGTTTTTATGTTTAAATCTCTTTAATCTCTTTAAAATGTCCTTGACAGTTCCTGAAAGCCAGTGGGTACTATGACAAACTGGTGGTAATATACAGCACAAAACCGTCATGACATTGCTCAACAACTTCCTTTCATGACATAAAAGCGAAAAGTTACCTTATTTTTAATAAAAAAAAAAAATTCTAAAGGCCAAAATGAAATCAAGTGTAAAGAGAACATGGACAAATGCCCACATTTACAGAGTATTGCCTTATTCTAGAGGAATTATGAAAGTTGAATGATGAAGTTTCAGTACCTATAAATATAGTCACTCACCCAAATTAGCTATAATTTAGCTGTAGAAAAATGTTTATGAAACTTCCAGCATATCCTCTAAGACAGTTACGTGCATGTGTTCTCATTGAAAAGTGCCTCTTTGAAAAGAGGTAACAGAAAATTATGTTCCTGCCTAACCTCCAGACATTATATTCCATCATGCAATAAACAAACAGATGTTCTCATTTTTCATTTTCATCTTTTATCACTATGGTCCTCATGCCTCCTAAAATTGTGAAACTCCTCTCCAGACATGAGAGGAATAGATATGTTAGAGGATAAACCCAGGAACAATCTTTTTAAGTCATAGGACATATCTACTACACACTCAATCACCTCTCTATCTTTCCACTGCAACTACAGAGTGTTTCCTACATACTTCTGGCAGAAAAAATATTGGCTTAAAATAATCTATTCCACAGAGCAAAATCAAACATGAATATGAAATAAATACCAAAGTCATGTGTCAAACACCAGGATTTCACTTGGGTATGTTTGCTGTTAAACAGGCAATCAACGTGAATGGTTGGAGAACAGAATTTGACAAACATCAGGCCATACTCATTATGTCTAGCATCTTCCATATAAAAGGATATGGTAGCTTTTAGCCAGCAAAAGACATTGCAGACAACCACAGAACTGATTGTGCTTAAAATGCATGTTTTTGCTTTCTCTACTTGATTTTTTTTCCCCACAAACTGTTTGAGTCAAGTCAATTATAAGACTGTTTAACTCTTCTCATAAAATGCATATGTGAACTTTCAGTTCACATAAACATAAAGAAACATAAAACAGTGTTATGAAAAACAATCATTATTTTCCAAACAAAACATCACAAAATTTACAAGCACAAGGGATATGCAAAACTAAAAAAAAAAAAAGCACCACAAAAAACCCCCCAGTTTTCACTGTCAGATTAAATGCTACCAGTTTAAATGCAACAAAGAGAAAAGGAAATACTGCAGCATATCATCAGTACAAAGCACTTGACAAGTCTCAGTTGATGTTTCTTGAAGAAGCCACAAAGAATTCAGAGATGAAGAAAGAGAAATGTGGTGCTGCAGAATGGCAGGTGTCAGAAACCCTGTCTTGGTGGTTTGATCCAGTGCTATCTGGATACCACACTGTCCCCACTGTGCACATATTCTTTCAGGATCCTCAGACATTCATCACTACTGCAGAATTGTGTCTTTTTGGAAGAAGCTGCGAAAAAGTCTGATTTACAGTTAGGATTCAAGGGCAAAGACTTTTAGAAAGCACAAAACCCAACCTGAACCAGGTATATAAATCCAGGAATAAGCATATAAGACTTCATTAAGAAGTTAGGACTAAAAAGGCCATGACAAAAACTTCTTGAAAGCCAACCAACAGACTACTGTTGCTCAAACAGATGTCAAAAGGCAGTTCAAGTTAAAAAATGATACTTAGTGTGGCCCTAGAAATCTTCAAATATGCCTGTGAAAGTCATAGTTTTAATTGAAGCTAATCCAAAGTTTTATTCTCTCCACTTGCAACAACCTGACTTATGTCAATAGGAAGGTAAACTCAGACTCCAACCTTTTGTTTTCACTGCCATCTTCATCCCAATCAAATATTTCTCCTAGGGTAAGTATCTCTCAAGTATTCTCCCACCTTCTTTTGTAGGCAAAACCAGTGTGACACTTAAGATGAACATCTCTCTTGACCTCAGCCTTTAAGTTCACTTCATCCCTGAAACTGTTCAGGGCTCCTGTGGAGACTTTTTAACCTTGTTGGCAGTGCTGATACTTTTCTTAACTCATCACATTGTTCATTGTTCCCATCTAACCTTCCAACTGCCCAGCTGCTTAATTCTTCTTTACCCTTAGGTCATAAGGAGTAGAGTGTGCAAATTGCTTGAATTACAGGTTATTTCACCCTCATCCCACATGTTATGACTGCCACTGTGAAAACATTAGTTCAAATGTAGATACCATGGTCTTCATTATCCAAGAATCCTACTGCTCTCCTACCTCATCTTTTCTCTGTAATGCAACTCCTTTCCTAGATGCTATAAATCATTTTCTAGCATTTTCTAAAGTAAAAACATAAGATAAAGTAGGCATGTCAACACTTGAATTCTACTAATCTCCCAAAAATTACTCATGATCAAATCACTGGTTTCAATGGGCTTTTAGATTCTACCTTTTTGCTCTCAAATGGGCAAAGAGAAGCAGGTGGACATGCTTGCTTTGCTTACTATAGTTTATGTAATTCATATATGCACCATGACAAATCTGATGAAAAATGGAGGTGAACTTTTAGAATTACATGCCAGTGGGAGGGCAATTAAAACAATGGTCAGAGGTAATTCCAACAGGCCTGGCATTCTCAGGTAGGAAACCAGGGTCATGAGTGTCCTTGCACATATAGAGCTTACCTTATTACAGGCTTTATGGTAGAGAACAGATTGAACCAACTTAGGAAAAAAACACAGCCAAATAAACACAGAAAACTCCCTAAACCCACAAGAGGACAAAGAGAGATACTCTTCTGAACACTCTCCTCTCCTGCAATCCTTTCTGTTTCACTGGATCTTAAGGGCATTTTCCCCATGGGTAGAGTGGAAAAGCCACAATAACTGGAGGAGAACAAAAACCAGAATGCAATTTTTTGTGGTCAGGAGAGTAGGAGCCTTTCAATTGCTACTGACAGCATGAATATACATTAGTCATTTATACATTCATAGACTTCAGCTACACAGTAGTTGAATGTCCCGCACTCATTCAAAATGTACCCTTCAGGCACAGAAGTATCCTTTTTTTTATTATTTTATTTTTACATTGTGAATGTGCTTATACTGTAAACAAATGCAAATGGTAAGATGACATATTAATTACCATACAGAAGCCCACAGTAAACTCTGATGTTAGCTATTTTGCTGCGAGATCAACCCTCTTCTCTACAATGCTGATGTTAAAAATAAAGAATGAATCATAAAAAAATGGCAAGTTAAACAAATATTGCAGAAATTCCTTCCCATGCTCAGGTAGGCATCCACAAACTACAGTGCAATGCAGAGACGCCTCAGCTAGCTTTCAGTGAGTATCCCACTTGTGACTTCTCAGTTCAGTAAATCAAATTAAAGTGAGCTCCACAGTGCCACAATAGATTTCTCCTGACCTCCAAGCAGTACATTTACAGCTACTTTCAATAGTCTTTGTATCCCACACTGCAGTCATTAAAGTTGATATAATCCTTGGAAAGCCAAAAGCAATAACAGACAGATGGTTATATTAGATAAGAAAAATAGATGATACAATAAATCCATTAAAACACTCTCTTGTTTGGAACCCAATGACTGTAGAAATTGGCTGCAGAAAACACATCAAATACAAAATATCTTCTGCTCTTGGCTTTTGATTTACCCAAAAGGTGGAAAATAGGAAAGGAAAAAAAGACAATAGTAATTGATTTTTATTTGGATATTTACAAGGGAAGCCTTGGGTGTTGGTTATCAGTGGGACTCAACGTGGCTTCACCAAGGGGAAGTCCTGTTTGATCAACCCGATAGCCTTCTATGATGGCATAACTGGCTGGCTAGATGAGAGGAGGGCAGCGGGCCATCTACCTTGACTTCAGTAAGGCTTTTGACACTAACTCCCATTATTTCCTCATCAAAAAGCTCAGACAGTGTGGATTGGATGAGTGGACACTGAGGTGGATTGAGAACTGGCTGAATGACAGAGCCCAGAGGGTATCGATCAATGGTGCTGAGTCAAGTTGGAGGCCTGTGGCCAGTGGAGTTCCACAGGTGTCATAGCTTTGGGTGAAGCTGTTTCTCGTAATGGGGAAGGGGCTGCAGAGACTGCTCCTGTAAGAAGTTCCATGTAAAGGACCTCGTATTGGAGCGGGGGAAGAATGTGAGGAGTTGTCTTCCTCTGAGAAGAAGTGGCAGAACCCATGTGTGAGAGACTGATCACATCCCCCATTCCCTACCCCCTTGAGCCATTGAGTGGGGAGGAGGTAGATATAGGGAACAGGGCGCTGAGTCTGGAAAGAAAAGAGGGGCAGAGGAGGGAGATCTTAAAGTTCTGGCTGTATTTTTCTCATCATCCTGCTCTGTTTTTCCTTTTGTTCTGTTCTGTTTCTTGTAGGTAGTAGAAAAAACTTCCCTTACTTTCCTCTCTAAGTCAAGTACTGGAGTCTGTTTTGCCCGGAACCCTAATTGGCAGCAAGCCCTCCCTGCCCTTGTCTCAATCCACAACATTCTTGGTTATCTTTGTCCTCCCATTTTGCTGGGGCCACCACCATTCTAAGGAGAGTGGGGGTGAGTAAGAGACTGTCTTGGTGCTTCATTGCTGTCTGAGCAAAACCATGACAACAGGGGTTGGTTCTGGGGCCAGTCATATTCAACATCTTCATCAACAACCTGGATGAGGGGACAGAGTGTACCCTCAGCAAGTTCACTGATGACACCAAACTGGGAGGACTGGTTGATTCATCAGAAGTCTGCGCTGCTATTCAACAAGGTCTCGACCAGCTTGAGAGTTGGGCAGAGAGGAACCTCATGAGGTTCAACAAGGACAAGTACAGAGTCCTGCATTTGGGAAGGAACAACCCCTTGTACCAGTACAGACTAGGGATTGTCCTGCTGGAAAGCAGCTCTGTAGAGAGAGACCTGGGAGTTCTGGTTGATAGTAGGCTAAACATGAGCCAGCAATGTGCCCTCGTGGCTAAGAAGGCCAATGGTATCCTGGGATGCATCAAGAAGAGTGTGTCCAGTATGTCAAGGAAGGTTTTGCTCCCCCTCTACTCTGCCCTGGTGAGGCCTCATCTGGAGTCCTGTGTCAAGTTCTGGACTCCCCAGCTCAAGAGGGACAGAGAACTTCTGGAAAGAGTCCAGCGCAGGGTCACCAGGATTATGAGGAGACTAGAGCATCGTCTTAATGAGGAAAGGCTATGGGAACTGAGGCTGTATTTAAGTATTTAAAAGATGTATGTCAAGAGGATGAGGTGGCATTTTTTTCTACAATGTCTAGTGATAGGACAAGGTGTAATGAGATGAAGTTGGATTACAAAAGTTATCTTTCTCTCCCCATTTTATAAATGGCTTGCTCCATGTTCTGGCCAGAGCTCAAACTGGGTTACATGCCACTAGGACCTGTGCTACTGTGTGAGAGCTCACACCACTTGCTCCTGATTCACAATCATCCCTAAAGGAACAAAGTAAGTTCACAATAATACACATAATATTGCACCAACCATTATTTCTGATCCTAGCATGCTGCTGTTAAAATAACTCAGCTGAAGAGGCTAGCATAGTTCTATCCCCTGAATAAACTCCTGCCTAAAGACACTGAAACCAGAAAACTATCTTTTAGATAACATCAAGAGACTCAGGGAAGGGAAGAAGAGACTCAGAAGCAGGGAAGTCTAATCACAGAGCAATATCTGGTTACTTGGTGTTTACAGCGTTTTCCACCTTTGCGTAGAAGTGTGATATATATATGATTTTTCTAATTGGTTTTCAGTCAAGTCATCCCATTGAGAATAAGCTCAGAGCACTTGCAGGAGACCAGGGAACTAGACTGGATAATAGAAATACTCCTCTGGCTCTTCAGGTTTTTGCACCTGCATTTTGAGTACTTTCTTAGCATCTTTTTTTTTTTTTAATAACTACATAATGGTTGAATGATGCTCTACTTACAACAATTCCCATTTATTTATCTTGGCTCCAAATTGCGCAAAAGTTGGATAGACTAGAGGTCTATTTTCCTTATGAATGGAATGAAAGAAGCAAGTAGAGATGAAGTAGCCCTCAATTTCATTTTCTCACTTCTTCTTATAGTCCATTTTGTGAAAGGCATAGCTCAGAGTTAAAGTATCTTTGGGTCATTTCTCATTCAGGCTGTACTTGAGTACAGCTTTACATATACTTTATTACACAGGAAATTCAAGAATTATGTTTTTCAGGCATCTTTACTGCCATATTCTTCATTCCCAAAAAGAATTATTAGGGACAGAGCAGAAAAGAGCTTGAGATCCAAAAAGGTAAAGTGATTTATCAAGTGAGTGAGCTTGGGTAGTTCCCATTCCTTTAGTGAATCTGTCAAAACCAGAGCATACCAAAAAGCAACACGGTAAAATGATATAAAAACAAAACTTGTCTAAGGTCCCAGCCTTCTAACATTATCAAGATCGGATTACGAAAAGAAAAGAAAACTAAAGAGAGAGATAAACTTTGAAACTAGGAAAAGTTTTTATTCTTGCAGTTGAAAAGAAAGATATTTCTGAAGGTCAGCTCCATCCAGAAAACTCAATTCACTGTTCAAGCCCGTCACTTTCAAAGCTAGGATGCAGGTCTTAAGAACCTGAGAGAGTCAGCTGTTTCTGCATAAATCGCAGTGCAGACAGTTTCTTTTAGCACATTTATTTCTTTACCCATTTATTGGTTTGGTGGCAGGCTGCTTAATGGCATAAGGCTTTAAGTAAACAAGTAAATAAATAAATATGCCAAACAACAAAATCAAGGCAGAGAGATTTAAACATGATGCAAGGAGGAAAATGTAGATGATAAATGCTGGTGGCAAAAGGTGACTTTATTGAAATATTCAGTTAAATGAAAATAAGGCATTCAGTTCTGTTGAACAAAATGAAAAATTACCAGCAGGCAAACAACCCACTTTTTCAATAGTACTAGGTTTATGAACATTTCAGCAGCACCTTTCCCTTTGCCTCTCTTGGTTTTGCTTCTTCCCCAATAGTTACACAGCTAATAACAGACTTCTTAAGAAATGGACAAACCTGCGAAACAGAGAACACCATACTTAGAAGAGTGCAATACCCAGCAGAGAAATGAAAAGGTAGTGCAGATTTCATTCTCTTCCTACCTTGCAAGACAAATTTGCACTGGAAACACCCTAAGATTAGTCTTTAGAAAGTGCAGAAGGTCAAAGCAAGCTGCCTGGATGATGTCACATAGTGGAGCTCCCATTTTGTAACAAAATTTTTTGAAATTAAATGAGACTGGCAAATAAGTCACAAGAGAGCCCTGAGATCAAGAGGTATTGCACTGCATTACTGATATAATCCCCTTGTTGGGGCTACTCTAGGGCATGTGGAAACAGGGAGATGAGGTGGTGCAAGCCCAGCAAGCATTATAGTCCACTTCTTCTCAAAGGGGGTCCAGTAGGGACAGACTGATCCCATGAGAAGACCAAACATCACCGTTTAAGTGACATCTTGCTTTTTAAAATATCAGTGGGAGAGAGACATCCCTTGCACTGGCTGTTTTAGCACCCAGAAATACAAGAATTGATGAAAACTCAGCTCTGTATCATTACAAGTTCCCTACGACACATGAGAAGCCAGCACACTTTCAGGACATAGGGCTTTTCAGGCAATGAACACTTTTCATGCTTGGAAAAAAAGGTTAGCTGAGATCCATGAACATGTAGGCCTTTCCCTCTTTTATCCCCTTCTCCATATAGACTACAAGGCAGAAAACTCATCAGAACAGAATTTAGCCATTTGTATTTCTTAAAATTGGCTTCCATAGAAGAGAAATAAAGCAAGATGGAGATGATGCTGCATGGAACAGAAAAATATTGAACAATTTGCTTTACTAGGGGAGTAGGTAGTCTCCTTCATGGGCTGAAATACTACCTTGAAGACTGAATTTGTGCCTCTCGTGTCTCAAGCTTTTAAAAATGATTGCTGAAGTCACTGGAAGCCTTTTCAGTGGTTACTTTTTATGTGCGGTCCTTTGGAGACATCTTATTCACATCAAGTCCCTCAATGTCACAGGAACTATGGTTACCAATAAGCTACACCAAAGCTACAAGTACTCTGGTACTTCTTTCCCTGACATTGTGTAAAATATAATCCCAAGACCATTTAAATTCATCTAAATATCAACCCTTCAAAAGGACTGCAAGTCCTGTATGAAGCCCTCACCATTGTACATATCAAAAGAAGCTTTTTAACCCAGTTTCCTCACATGCCAGTGCTAAAACGATATCGACCTCTTGCCTTACAGCAAAAGTTAGAGGTAATGCTTTCAGAAGAATACTTTTATGCAGCATACTTAATTTTTAACACCTTTAACAGTGAATTCAAGGTGGGCTGATGGAGAAATATCTTGGTACAATCCTAGTTAAGAGGAAGACTTTGGTTTTCCATGCATTTTGTTTTCATGTAATTTTAAATAAAGTATTTTGATTAGTTAAGCCCACCAAACATGCTTGCAGGCAAATGTCATCACTGTCTTCCACAAAGATCTCCATAGTGGAAATTTATAGCCTGAGATTACATGTGCTGGACCAAGAGAGTGGGAAAAGAAGTAGCTTCAGGAGAATGTAGAACAAACCAGTGTTTCAGGCTTTCGTATATAATGCAGCAGTTTGCTAAAGGAATCTGAAAATGAGGAGTGGCTAATAAATTCATGGCATTTATGGATCTGTTATCTTTGGGTTTTGTGCAGCCATTGACAACAGCTAACATACATTGATTTAAAATCTTCAAAGGCTTGAGTGAGAATAGCAGTGTGGCAAACAATACATACGCTATGGACAGTGGGTATTGGTAATAGCAACTAAGAAACTGGCTGAAGTGGAGTTAAGTGAAGCTCTAATATGTTCCTTCTGCTGTATGTATCAAATGGGGTTAAAAACACTCCTACTCTTTAATACATTAGATATTTTGTATGGATATATATGTGCTTATGATTTGTGATAAAGTAACACTATTTTCAATCAGTATTTGACCGAAGCAGCATAGATGATTCTTTCTAACCGAATTAAACATCCTTATCATGTCCTCTGGATTTTTTCCTTATTTTGCTATTGACCTAGCAGGGAATTCCACTTCTCACAGATTCTTTACATCAGGTCGTTCAGGTGAAGAAATCATTTGATGCAATCCCACTGACCTGACCTGCAATTGTCAAATGCTTGACACATCTGCAAAAATCAAACTGTTACAACTCTACAGACACATAAATAAATGCCTTATGGCATTTCATGGGTCTTGATTTTTCTGTCCTTGCAGCTCTTGGGTTTTTAGGAACACAATGTGTTTCCTCTTCCTCCTTTCTCCCTGTCTTGCCACAAGTTCACAATTACACTTCTTCCAATCTGCATATCTGATGATATTTAGTGGCTAACTGAACAGTAGTTTTAGAATGGGATAATATCACTGAACTCAGCTGGAATTTTGCTTTTGGTGACTGTAGAGCCAGGAGCCTGAAGCTTTAGCATCGTTTGCCCCACAGCAAAGGAAAGTGTATTCTTAGCTTTATAGGAACTTAATTGAATTTAACGGAGTTCATCCCAAGGGGCAAGAATTGCTTGCATAAATGCTGAAAAGTCAAAATAAGATGTCTTGAAAAACTTTCCAGATCTTCTCTCTGAATGCCTGCATAGCGTAAGTGCTGACATAGGCATGCAAATCACAAGATGGGGTTTTGCAGACTTGGTTATAAACCAGATCTACCCTAATTATTATTGAGAGTAGTAAGATATTGGTTTTAGAGCTGTAAAAAGGATCAAAGAGAAATTAAACTGAAATACAACAGCGTACAGATTTTTTTTAAAAAAAAATACAAGTTAGCTATCTAGTTCTGGTTGGATTTGTTGGAAGAGAACATATACTTCCTGGGACTGACAGATAAAGAACATAAGGCTGAAACTGTGGACAGGACTTCTGACTGAGAAAAAATTCAAAGCCAAGTGACTAAAAGTAAAGACACTGTACATGCTACCAAACAAATTGATGCTATCACTTGAAAATAACACAGTCATTAGTTTTATGAACTGACATTAATTAGCTATGTTATTTCTATTGGTACCAGTTAAGCTCTAGGCAAATATGCCTTTCGTATTAGATATGATATGTTTCAAGAAGAAAAGTTAATTTAATGCTCTCTCTAGTTAAACACTATGCACATCATTACTAATGCTGAGTAATTTGGTAGTTTAAAACAAGACAAAAGCAAACTCACTTTTCAGTTTGAGAAGTAACTGTTGTAGGCCCTAACAATTAAGGATGGATGGATCAGTATGTAAGGGGCAGTTGTTTCCCAAGAGTATCATCCTCTTCCCCTACTTGTGTTTGCTCTCTGTCAATAACAAAGCAGGGCAAATGAGGGCACAGCATTTACAGCCTGCGTGAAGAGAAGACACTGAAAATCTGATGTGGATCTTTCATCCTGTCTTCCTGATCTGCTGTAACAGCCTCTTTGGTCTGTGTCTGTAGTATTTTTGTGGGTTACATCTGTATAGCTGTGTCCTGGGCTTAAGGTATAATTGTGACATCCCCATCTGAGCACCATCATTGGTATTACTGTAAGACACTTGCAGAAGATGCAACAGGAGGTTTAGCATTCTTGTCTGTAAAATTAAAAATGTTCTGCTTGGATTCTTGCAGGGGTAGGTGAAAAAAGAAAAAAAAAAGAAAGAAAAAAAAATCACAGTTTCCAAGAACTCTCTTGTATTTAACAGAACACTTGTTACTCTGGTTAATGAGCATTTTACATGAGGGGAGAAGTCACTGGTCACTTTTTCCCAGCATCTTAGAATTTTTTGTCTCATGTTGCCACAAGAAAAAATGTGAATTCTGCAACTTTGTCATTAGCTCTAGACTCAGAGCCTTCACTACATTATATTTCAGTGCCTGTTTGCACTGCAGAGATAATCCACAATAAAAACAGAATCACAGATGTTTTGCAATATCAATCTATGAGAAATAGCCCTTGAGCTACATTTCTAGGCATCATACTTAAAGAAAAAAAAAATAATAGAGAAGATAGAAATTTAAGAAATTAAGAGTTTACAAAGAGGTACCAAACCAGAGGTCTGTGTGAAAAGAAGGGTAGGAGCTCTACACAAAATCAGTAAAGAAAAAAGATGTCTGAAAAAAGCCACTGTAGCAACAATAGGGAGGGAAAATAAAAAGTATAAAAACATTTTAGGGACAGTGGGGACGATCCAGCAAAAGATATCTTAGCAGTTCCCATGACACCAATCTTGTGCGAGCTACTCTAGGAGGTCCTGCTCTAGCAGGAGGGTTGGACTAGATCCCTTTCAAGATCCCTTCCAACTCTTAAGATTCTGTGATTCTGTGACCTGAGTTTGATGACACCCAAAAGCGGAAAGGTAGATTTTCAGATCCATAAAGTACATAGGCAAATTTTAGAACTTGTATTACCTAATAAATGTAGTTGCTAGCTGGAGTTAAACCACAACACTCTTCAAGACAATGAAAATTAGCATAATATGGTTGACAAAATAGTTTACAAGCATAAGGAAAAGAACAACTAATACACACTGAACATGTAAAATCTTACAGTGAAATTCTCCCTTGTAATTCCCCTAAGTCAGACCAGAATAAAATCTGGCATTTTCTTTAGTGCAGCTTCATATTCTACAGAGACAATAATAATAACTTGGATTTCTTTTCATTTTGAGAAAAAAAATTAACTCATTTACATACTGGATAAGCAACCATCATAGCTTTATGTTCAGATAAAAGCTATAATTATTTTAAAAATCTAAGTATGAACTACCAAGGTCCAGGAAACTATAGAGGGAGGAAGAAAGAGCAGTGGCTATAAAACTCTGTCACTGTGAAAGATAAACACTAATTTAAACATCGGCCATCTAGCTTTGACATCTAACTCCAAATGTATTTTCACAACTTCAAGTTGTTCTAGAAGTGCACATGTTTTCATTCAGACATAAAAAAGTGTAATTTTACATTACCAGGACAAGGCATCAGTCATACATCCCAAGAAGCAACCCTTGAATGAAGCAGAATTTCTATTTTGGTCTGCGTATGGAACCAAAGAGAGGAGTAAGTTTAGGTACACTACTTCTTTCTCCTTGCTAGTATTTCTAGTGCCATTGCAACTAGTAATTATTTATAACTTCCATCAGTGGTTGATTACAGAAAGTCACTCGAGTAAGCTTTTTTTGAATCTGGTAGTCTTTTATAACTCTAACTCTATAGTGTAGAAATTCATCAATAAAGACTCCTCACCTTTCAGGCTCTGTTTATAAGACAGAATAAGAATACTAACTCCAACACTCAGAAATCATGAACCATACTCCCCAGTTGCAACACTGGATTAAAAAATGTATTTGCGTATTTGTTTGCAGTATTCTGGACAGCAACACTCATGTTTCCAAATTTGATTCCAACATGATAGTGATATACAAACATCTGCTTTAAAATAAAAGCTGAAATTTTCATAAAAGTACACATTATAGGAAATAAGACTTTATAGAACCATCAGTTTCTGTAAGATCCATGGCAAGACTGAGTTAGCATCAGAAATGAGCAAATGCTTCCAACATTGACCTCTTGCAGAAACAAGAAAAGCACATGTTCAGACTACTCATAGCAAAGCAAAATGAAAATAGTCTTCTATGTCTTGATAGATTAAATTCCTCTTTGTACAGGAGATTAAGCTGAAATCGAACCATCTCTGAACATGACCAAATAATTTGAATAGCATTATCATATCTCATTTGCTCTTTGCAGAAATAAGAATTTGATTTCAAGCAAGTATAATAAATCTCCTCAAATATGTTAAAATAAATTGTTTATTAAAAGAATTCACTACTCTCTACTAATTTAAGTAAAATACATAAAGAATAAAGAGGTTGAGGAAAAATACAGAAGGCCTAAACAATTGGATGGTTAAAGTTCAGTGCTTCCAACTGCAAAACTGAAGGGAACAAGAACAATGAATGTTCAGATTCCCTGGAAGTTCAAACACTGAAAGTTTCTTCAGTAATAGAACTTTGAACAAAAGCACATATAAAACATTTGAAAAACTGTTCTCACTCCCAGCTCTGTACATAAAGAAGACAGAGAAAATAGAATAAGAGAAAGATGGTCCAGAACCTTACAAGAACTGTTTCAGTCTCTGTCTTTGATTATTCTCTATTATTCTGTGCATCCTTCTCTCCAAAAGTTATCAAGTAATTACTAAAAACGATGACATCAGAAACTCTACAGCATGACCTCATCGTTCAAGGTATTAAACTGGTTAACTCTTCCTCCTAACCATCTGGTTTGACGAGCCATGTGCCTTCAGCTTCACGAACACTCTTGTTTGGTGGCTGTATCTAGGAAATCACTCATAATGTTAAGGCTTGTACGACTTATAGCTATGAAGTGCTAAGAGCACATAGGAAATAGTCTGCTCTAGGAACCACAAATTTGTTGAAGGTTTCTAGGTAGCTAAACCAGAGGAAGAATGGGAGCTATGACTCTCTAGAGAAACAAGACTAATTATAATACATACCATGGTAGGAGAAAACAAAACCACAACAACAACAAAAAATAACCACAAACCAACAACAGCAAATTAATCATATGGAAGAATATGTTTCCTAAGGGCTACAGAGCCAGTTTAGAAAAGGTTTCCAAAACATCTCTGTTGGAGAGTTTGATAATATTGGCATGTAAAATTTAACAGGATACACCAAGAATTAATGATCTGTCCTTGAAAAGACAGGCTTGCTCTGTTGAAGCAGGAAGAACAGAGACAATCTTCTGTTCTCTCAGAACAAGACTTATATTGTGAGAAAAGAAAAAGGAAAAAATAAGAAAAACAACCCCCTAAACTAGCTCTATAAATTATAGGTCTGCACTTCTTAAGAGAGAGATAAAAGAGCATGTATCCAGTGTGGGTCCCCTAGGAGCATTGTACCTTGCTGGGAAAATGCCATTTTTCCCCAGCAGGATTCCAGGGTCACTTGGATGTTTTTGAAACACCAGTGAAAGTTAAAAAAGTATAGTCTTTCAAAGACAGTTAGTGAAATCAGATATCTAAGATCAAGACAGAAGTGAATCTTTGAAATACTGAAAGCAACACACCAGATGATTTATATTTATTTTCATTTTAGATATTTCAGTGTCATTGACGTACTGAAAATATAGTGCAGAAACTGAACTTACAAAGACTTGTAGAGATACACAAGCACATAGCCCAGGAAGATAGATTTGGGTGAATATTACAAACAAATACTCGAAAACATTTGTTCCAAATAGGTCAAGTAGTCATCTTTTTTTCCATGCTAGTAAATGTCTATCAACAGTTCTGTCTTCAGAACGTATTCCTGAAATGTCTGTTTAACTGGGACCAAATCAGAAGCAACATCATTTACTCATGAAAGTCAACACCAGCAATGAAATGGCCTGTCTTCATTGCCATTAAAAATGCAAGATAGAGAACAGTTCTTAGCAGATGCATCTTGCAGCCCACCTTTACAACCAGGGAAGGAATGCAGCCTGATTCCCAGCATGAAGAAAGTAACAATCCAGGGCTGGAAAAATACTGGAGCAAAACTGAAGGAACTATGCAGCCGTGTCTCAGATCTAATTGAAGTTTTCTCTCTGCTCTGCCTCTGGAATTCCTAAGGTCTAATCCATCTTTCTCCTAGCCTAGGAAGTTATCTCAGATAATATGTAGCAAGGAATTGTAAAACTCCAGGCTGAAGTCAATGGATTAACCCATTAACAGCTACATAACACAGCTGACCCACACCACCACAGTAAGTATCGAAAAGTATTGCAGAGCGTCTGGCTATCAGAAAGGTCCCATACGCATCATCTCTTCATCAACAAGGCACAAGTTGGATTTTAATATTGATGCCACAGTAACACTTTGAAGAGAAACTGAGTTGGCTCCCTGACTTTCTTCAGTCATTAATCTAAATATTAAGCACCACATAGTGACATTTAGTACCACATGCATATATAATCATATTAAGGCAACATCGTCATATAAAGTAAGAAAAAAAATCATATATTGAAATATTGTGGGCTTGCTCATTGCAGACCTCATTCAATGGCTCTTTGCTAACACCCTCAGCCTTTAAAAGTATTCTGATGTTCCATGAAGAACAAAGTGTGAGAAATCCAGACTACTTGTTAGGTTGTGGGGATTTTTGTTTTGGCTGAGTGGTTGAACTTTTCAAAATCCATTTTACATAGTTTCTCTATTGCTACCACAATTTCTGTAGATGACTAAAATATTGTCCCAAATAACTTCTATCTTCCTTTTTTTCATTTCTGAGAATTAGAAAAAGGATGAAACTAATTATCCTCTACCTGCCCATTTACCAAATACATAAGTAACAAACTGATGACTTTCAGCCTACAGTTGTCAAACAGATTTCATTATTACCTTAGCTTAATTAAGAAGAGTAAAAGCAATGAAACTTCAGGTAATTAAACAGACATCAGCTTCAAAGCCTTTTGTCCTGGTCCTTGTCTGCAGTTCACCAACTTAAGTACAGAGATTTTATTAAGACAGTGCTGTGTTTCTTAGCCATAGGTAGACCAGCGTAATGCAGAGCAGCTACTATATAACTTCCACACACCAAATCATATCTTTGCAAGATATTTCCAATATTTTCAAATCATTGCAATGGGCAATACATAGCTGGGCACATATCTTTTTTTTTTTACTAAAGCACTTAAGTTTTAATTTAATTTTTTCTGTGATTTTCAGATACTGTTTCTAGAACTTGTATCAAGAGGGAATTAGTGATTATTTAATTCTAAATACTTCAGTTATTCAAACAGTATAGGAACCTATTCTAAGTATATGAGGGAACTCTGAGAAGTAATATTTTTTAATTTCATTTTTCAATTTATTAAGCTGGAAAGGGCAACAATTGGTCAGTTTTAAGTTCATGGACAAAGTTAAACACCCAGACACTATCTTGTACATACAAATACTTCTTAATGCAATTTTCATTCAAGGTCTGAAAAATGCATTTTGACATCTGCAAATATTTAGACATAGTTTAATTTAAATGGCTTCCCATTTTGAAAGCACACATTTTATTTATTATCACAAAAACATGAATATACCAGATGGGAAAGGAATACTCTGCTACTCTTATGAAAGCTTCTTTCAACACAGTCATGCCAATGTTCAAAATCGTAGCCTAAAATACCTCCCTCTGTTCATCACACAGCCTACAGTAAGAGAAGTCTGTCATTCAGTGACAGTTTGAAGAGACTTTTTTCCTTACCTTACTGGAAACATACCACTGACTTAGCAAATGGCAACTTTTCCATACAACCTTGTGCATATACTGTTCACAGATTAGCTCCACATAGAAAAATAAACCTTATTAAATCTCTCTTATGTCATCTTTCCCAGAATAAGGTATTTAAAGAACATACTAAAGGCAATTTAAAAAAAAAAATATTGACTCTGTATGAGAATTCTACAGCATAAAAAAAAAAACCTGTTCTCAATTACAACTTGTGCAATATGTAGAAATTGTAGCATTTTCTTTATAAGATAATGTGGGAGAAGTATTGTATCGCAATTGCTGTATGCAATTGTGCATGAAAAACTAATACACAGCAATCATAAAGGACAAGCAGCTGTGATGAATTTCAAATAGCTAAATTTTAAAGCTTTAAAGCTTCCAGGAGGTTGGTTAAAAGGAGCTAAACAGAGAAGACACAGTTATAGTAGTCATAAATACCTATAAAATACCTAGCAATGGAAGCTAACACTTATTAATCTCATAACTAAAATGACAAGTACAATCAAAGCAAGACAGCAGAAATCACTAGGGATATAATAAATGCTCTAAAAATCAAAATCATGCCCGATAGTTACAGAATGAGGTACAAATAGATGTTTCTTAAAGGAAACAGGAATGGAAACAAAGGATAGACAAAAACCAGGGGCTAGAAATTATAAGTTGCTGGGCAACTAAAGAAGGATGTGACATAAAACCTAATGTGTATGAAAAACCCTTATTTCAATAACTCCTAAAAATTCATACTGTCATACTTGAGGTTGGGATAAGACACTTCACAACTCCCTTGTTCTCTTGCTTTAACGCACAGCACACACAAGGTATTCCTGCTTTCTCTCCAGTCCAGACATCTCTAAAAAAAAGAAGAGAGGTAAAGATGATGTCCTCTCTTGATCTCTCTCTGGACAGTGCAGAGTTTGCCCAGGTTAGGGTGACAAGGGTCTCCCTCAGCATCTCTGCTTTGCTCCCTTGATTGAGCTGGCCAGAGTGTATACCAAGAACAATAACAGGATCCTTGCAGAATACACACACAAAGACCATGAAATACATAAAATGTGTTTAACACTATTTTCCCCACAAAAGAGGTACAGAAAGGGCCAAATGTGTGTGGACAAATTCTGGTGTAGGCTTTGGCATGGTAAAAATTACTTATAGTGCAAAAGAAGAAGTAGAACCTGTTTTCACAAATTTTATGAATGGCTTAGGCACTAATATTACTGATGAAATCAGCAGACTTGAATATTTAGAGGTATCATCTACCAAGAATCAGGTGCCTATGACAGCAGGTGAAATAACCAGATTTGACAGCTATAACCAGACTTCAACTAGTTCCTAACATTTAGCTCAAAACATGAAGTCTGGCATGGCAGTAAGTATGGCAAGGGTGACATGCAAAAGGTCAATGGTGTGATGAGAAAATGCTTTCTGGTACATGACAAGATAAGAAAGATTAGCTTTTTTAATGAATTTGTGATATTCTGGGATGCATATTAGAGAGAGATGAAGATAACAATTGGTACTCAAATTTACAGCAGCTAAATCCCATCGGGATCCCATCCCTGCCTAAGCAGCAGTTAATTTCATTGTTCATTTTATTAATAATGTTTCATTATTTTTATTAAAGAAAACATAAGTGATTGCTTAGTGTCACAGCTGGTGTATGGCCTACAAGTCTGGGTCTGTGTCAGCTGGGAGAAGAAATGCCTGGAGGAAAATCAGCCCTTTGTAGACTAGCTATTAAAGATAAAGGCAGAAATGAAAGGCATCAAGATGATTAAGAGTTAAACAATTTATATTACTTTATTTATAAGAGGATTTCCCAAACTTAGAAGGAAATTACAGCATGATATCAGAGACACAAATCTACACAACAGCTTGAAAAATTAAATGCCCAGGGCCAGACAGTTTGCTGAGTGCCTGAAGACTATAAAGGAAAAGGAGCAGAGCCAAGAAAGCAAGATGTTAATCATAAGGAGTAAGGCAAGCTATTCCTAGACAATCCATCCTCCAAAACAAAAATAAAGTCTTGCTGCCCCACCAAAGAGCTAAGGGTTCAAATATTCCCCAAGTCATGAATCAGAGCTGTGCTTAGCATCAGGACCACCACTATGTCAGTACAAAAAATCTTCAAGGTAGCTCCAGACAACAACCTGCAGGACCAATCCTAAAGTGTCAGGTAAACATAGGATAACACAGTAATGTGATAAAGAGAGACTGAATAATCTAGAGGACTGGCTTTCCAAAGAAGGCTTACAGTTTTTAACCTGTTCTGTCAAAGCATTCTCGAACGGTAAATAACTGGAAGCTTGTAGTTGAATTATTTTTTTTTTTTTTTTAGATTTAACATTGGTCAAGACCTTTTGTGAGAGATTATTCAGAGGAAAAGGAGAAAAGGATAATGAGTCTGAATTAATAACAACCTAAGAAAGAGAAAAAAGGCATAATTAATGGCTGCCTTTTAGAAAGAAGACGACTTAATAGAAAGTCATTTCGATGATCAATGTTGTCAAATACACCTTTTTAATTATTTGAGTTCTGAAATGGATAACAAATTATGGATTACACCAAGTGGCATTAACTGAGGAGAAAATGATGGAGAAATGTAAATTACACTGGAGCAAAGATGTAATCGCAGTTAAAGGCAGTGGTACGTATGATGACAATAATGAGTTTTTAAGTTCTACTGTGATATCATAACTTGTGTGAGGCCAATTTACCAATATGTTCTGTGTGATGTGCTTAAAAATTTCAAATAAAACCACCACCAAAAAATTAAAATAATACACTGAATAGTCAGGATCTAAACCACAACTGTCCCCCCTCTGCATTCAGTTCTAATGGCTTCCATCCCCCAGAAAGAGTAGATTTACACCCAGACTTATTGGTGAACTTTGGTAACCAACCCAAGTAAGATATTTTTTGCAGGAACAAGTAATTTGAAAGCTCTTCACCAATCCAAGTTAAAATGAAAGGGAAAAAAAAAAAAAACCCAAACCAAACATAATGCAATCTCTATGCCAAAACTGAAGGTCGTATCTTTACGTATGGGTGCCTGGAATGAGAACCAAGAAGCATCCTTCCTGCTTGGTCTCCCCAAGCCTATAATACAGTTCACAGAACTGAAAAAGCCTGCAAAAGCCTGATGCTATAGAAATGAATTGTTCTGCTGGTTCAATGCACATATTGAAGGGAACTAAAGCTGCAACAGTTCCTTCTTGAGGTTAGCGCTTTCTAGTATGATTTAAAAAAAGAAGTCGTTTTAAAAGCAGAAAACTTTACCAATAAGGCACATTTTCTCTCAAGCAACTGCTTCAAAACCAACTGAGCAATTTACATTGCTCTTCACTTTTCATAGAGAAATAAATTCTGAAGTATTCTAGGTCATGATTTATTATGTCTTTGCTGGTTCAAACACAAACAAAAATTTGGTTTATGGTTCAGAACAATCAAAAATTTTGGCTCACAATTACTCTGAAATTTAACTTTTTTCCTAAATTTTCTGTGGAAGCTAAAAAGCACTGCACTTAAATGCTACACAATACATTTTTTTTCTGAATAAAACCATGTCACTTGACAGAGGGCAAAAAGAGCAACATTCCCAGCTAGAATAAATTTTATATTGCATCTACTGTCACCAGTGAAATTATGCCCAGTTATACTAAAAATTGTCCCTCATGTAGTGACTGCATAACGTGTTCTCCCACCTTCCTGACAAACGACTCTTCTCATTGCTTTAAATCCTTCAAGTCCAGACACTAGGACCAAACATCTGCAAATATGATGAAGAAGAAATCTTTTACCCAAGATATTTTACAGTTATATTACTATTGATAACACCACTTTTCTTCTTACAGTGGTAGCACCATTGAAGTGTGCTGACTTCAAAGCACAGACCATACTTAGTAGTCAGTGTTTGCATGTGTTGTCTTAAAGCATGACAGATTAGCAGAGTATTGCAAAGTACGAAAGTGAACATGTATATTTTTAATTTGTGTAACATATTTATTGGAGATACTGCTCCCTACTACTTTATGACTAACATTCACAGTCATAGTACATAGTCTTACACGCACTATACAAAAGAGCAATCAAAATGAAACAATGCTGGAATAGCTTGATTCAGCCTTGCAAATTTGCACAGAAAAACAGCAAGAAACACAGTTTTCTCCTAAACTCCTACATAAATAATAATCCTAATTTTTCTCTCTCAAAATTTCTGTTTTTAATTTCTATTTGTCGAGCCTAAGAGAAATAATATCAGCAAAAAATGCATCTTATGGACTGAGGAATACATCTAAAATGGAAACAAGATAGTAAGTGAATAAATTGCAATGCAATAAAAGTTAATCTATTTCACAGAAGACAAGTTGTTGTCTAGTAGTACTTGATACTTGAATCTGAAACCCCCTTCTCTGGTAACACTATCATGATTGCTTGGCTTACTCTTTCCTTCATGAGTTCATCTGAATGTGGCATAACAAAGCTGCTGTCTCTATTAGATGATTAGCTTTCTGTCTCAGTTCAGCAACATGATAAATAATTAGTTCAAGGAAATATTAATAGCAGATTCAGAAAGAAATAGAAGGGTTTTGTCAGGCTGAGAGTAAGCGCTAGTAAGATTTAGACAAGCAAGTGTCATATAGCATTCATCACTTATAAGGTAAGTGATTTCTTCTGAATTCACTCAGGCAGAAAATGAACAGCTGCCAATGCTGATCAGAGAGAAGTAAAATACTATATCTAGGGATGAAGCGGCCTTTTGTTTTCCTTTCTTTTTTAGTTGAAATCATACAATCATTGAATGGTAGAGGGTGGAGGGGACCTTTAGAGATCATCTAGTCCAACCCATCTGCTGAAGCAGGTCAACCTAGATCAAGTCGCACAGGAACACATCCAGATTGGTCTTGAATACCTCCAAGGAAGGAGACTTCACATCCTCCCTGGGCAGCTTGTGCCAGGGCTCCCTCACCCTCACAGTAAAATAGTTTTTTTCTTATGTTTAAATGGAACTTTTTATGTTCCAGCTTCATCCCATTATCCATTGTCCTGTTGCTAGATACAATAGAAAGGATGTCCCAATCTCCTGACATCCACCATTTATACACCTGTAAATACTAATGAGATCCCCCCAGAGTCTCCTCTTCTCTAGACTAAACAGTCCCAGTTCCCGCAGCTTTTCCTTGTAAGGAAGATGCTCCAATTCCCTGATCATCTTGGTGGCCCTGCACTGGACTCTCTCCAGCACTTCTGTGTCCCTCTTGAGCTGAGGAGCCCAGAACTGGACACACTACTCTAGATGAGGCCTCACCAGGGCAGAGTAGAGAGGGAGTAGAACCTTCCTTGACCTGCTGGACACACTCTTCTTGATGCATCCTGGAATGCCATTGGCCATGAGGGCACATTGCTGGCTCATGCTCAGTTTATTGTCAACCAGCACTCTCAGATCTCTCTCTGCAGAGCTGCTCCCCAGCAGGTCAATCGCCAGCCTGTACTGGTGCATGGGGTTGTTCCTCCTAAGGTGGAGAACTCTGTACTTGTCCTTGTTGAACCTCATGAGATTCCTCTCTGCACAATAATAGTATTTTTCCTCTAAGGAACAATAAAGTTCTCAAATACAGCTTTGGTGTGCATGTAGCACTGTAAAAGTATACAAGCAATTAAACTGTTAACAGCATCTGTAACATCCCATACTGAAGTATTCATCAAATCTATTTTGACGCAACTCAATGTAATCCATATCTGCATGGCAACTAATACAGAAACATAAAGAATTTTTACTTTTTTACTGAAATGAGGAACCTATGGCAAGACATTGTGACCTCCTCATGAGCTACCAATGGGCATGCCATGGACTGTGGTCTGGAGGCACACCAGTGGTAGAGACAGATGGGCTCAAGCCAGCTCTGACTGACATTTCAGCAGCAACGAAATTGTGCTTGTGTAAACTCTGACATGACCTATACAGGCCCAGAAAGGACCTCAAGTATTTACTTGAGAGACTGTGTGCTGCTGCAACTGAGGCCTCATGTCCATCCACCTACTATCCCCTATCTGACTCCAGCATAGCTGTAGTCTGACAGTATATTACCAGTAAAGCAGTACCTCTTTTATCTCATTAAGTCCTCTACATACAGCAGAATAAGAAAAAAAGAATATCTTTCCAGTCTTTATAACTTCCTAACATTCGTGACCCTTGCCAAGTCCAACCAGGCCCTACTAGTTATTTCACGGAAGTATGTGCAGGAGAAAAACTCCTGAGTGATGGAAGGAATCAGTTAATGCCTCCTCCCAAGCATTTTAGTAGCCAGTCTTACAGGGCTAAGTTAATTTTAGTGAGATAGCAATCTGAGAAGATCTGCTGTTTTCACAGAATGCCTTTCAGCACAGACAGAGTCCTTACTGTATTCCATTTGCTGGCAACACAGCAAAGAAGATTGTGTAAAAAAAACAAAAACAGAGAGCATTGCACATCTAATTTTTAATTTTAGCAGTAAGCCCTGATTTAGCCACATAAAAATATGTATTTTTTTGCCCTTTAAGAAACTAAATTCATTGCTGTTGAGGCCTGTATTTTCCTCTTTTCTTCTCAAATACTATAACAATAAGACTTAGATCATCTTCTAGAAAAGTAATTAATTATTGATTAACTTATGAAAACATTTAAAATTCTCATACAGTTCCCTGCTGCATTGACATAATTATTAATGAGCATTTTGCTGCCTTTCAGACTTGCTGAAAGTTCAGTGGGGTTATAGTAACAATGGATACAGTCAAAAGTGTAAGTACTTATTAGTCAATTATTTGCTCTGAATTCTAGATATTTTGAACATGAACATCTTGAATAATGATTCCATAGCAAATGCTCAAGTTAACAAGAGTGATGTATTCAGGTCAAATAAGATCTGATTTCTGAACATGTACTTTCCTGGAATTCTAGACACTTTAAACTTCATGTAAAACTTCCTGATGATGTTTCTATAAGGACAAGTGCAGAGTCCTGCACCTGGAGAGGAACAATCCCATGCACCATGCTGGGGATTGACCTGCTGGAGAGCAGCTCTTCAGAGAGAGACCCCGGAGTCCTGGTTGATACCAAAATAACCATGAGTAATGTGCCCTCGTGGCCAAGAGGGCCAATGGCATCCTGGAATGCATCAGGAAGAGTATGTACAACAGGTTAAGGGAAGTTATCCTTACCCTCTACTGTGCCCTGGTGAGGCCTCATCTGGAGTACTGAGTCCAGTTCTGGGCTCCTAGTTTCAGAGAGACGGGGAACATCTGCAGACAGTCCAGTGGAGGACTACTAAGATGATTGGGGGACTGCAACATGGAACATGGAGGCAAAGCTAGAGGAAAGCCCCAACCTGAGATCTGTTTAGCCTGGAGAAGACTCAAGGGGGATCTTATCAATGCTTAAAAATACCTATAGGTTGGATGTCAAGAGAATGGAAACAGTCTTTTTTCTTCAATGTCTAGGGACAGCACAAGGGGTAACAGGCATGAGCTGGAACACAAAAAGTTCCATTTGAGTAAGAACTTCTTTCCTGTGAGGGTGAGGGAGTCCTGGCACAGGCTGCCCAGGGAGAGCGTGTAGTCTCCTTCTCTGGAGGTTTTCAAACCTGCCTGGACCTATGTGACCCGATAGAGGGGAATCTGCTTTAGAGAGGGGGTTGGACTAGATAATCTCTAGAAGTTCCTTCCAACTCCTACCATTCTGTGATTCTGTAAAAAAAAAAATAGATATAAAAGCTGGTAAGAGTATGGAAATCCTTTTGTATCTGTTTAACTTGCCCCATTTTGATGTTTGTGGGTATTCCAGGAAAATTTAAGATGGGCAGTCTTCAAGAACCACTTAGCTGCCAAGTCTGATTTCTTTCCTCAATGGAATAAGTATACTGGGTGAATATAGTACCTTGTTTCCTAAGATTTCAATACTATGACATTCACATATTCTGTACAGAAACCTTTGCACCCAACAAGACTCCTGTCCCTTTAGTCCACTTATGATAAACTCTGTGGACTTGCAGGAACTCAACTCCAGGTGTTCAGCACCTCCCAGTCCAAGTTGATGGCCTGGTCTTTACATATAGTGGCTTCACCTCAAGCTTAGCATTCTGCATGGTGTTGGACACTTGTGGATGTGCTACCATCTCAACTACGTATTTTCACTAACTGAAAAGGTTGGCATAAGGTTTGGCTTTTTTAATTCCTAAAGCTCTTGCACAGTTTTTACTCAGATCATTACCACTTCTGTTTTCTCCATCTAACTTTATAAAGATGTAAAGTCATTAATAGTTTTTCTGTGCTGCTTTGTTTTGCCATCGTTGCCAGAATCATCTGTTCAGTGAAGAGTTGGCCTCAGCACAGGCCTCATTTAATCTTAGTGTAGGTAAAAGGAAGTTTGTAAACTAAAAGTGTGTTCTGCAGGGTACACATAAGTGCCCAAAGAACAGGAATTGATGTATTGAAAAATTTATCCTGAAGTACATCAATCTCAAACCTGTAGCTACTGGTGCTCAGAAACCCAGATAAGAGGAGTATCACTGTCAGAAAACACATAAAATCTTGTACAATCACACTGAAATGAGAAAAACAAAACTGGCCACACTATAATGGGGACACAGAATGTGAACAGGTCAACAAAAATCATTCTTCTGTATGCATAAGACCAATAAACCAGTATGAGAAATTTATCAATCAGCAGTCAATCTGGATATTCTTTTTTATAGCACAATAAACCATTTCTCACATGCTCTTATCAAATTTTTCTATTATCCTGAGGTTAAGAGAATGAGAATCAAGCTTACCACCCCCGTACTTCTCTTAGTTTAGAAAGTAAATTGTTCTTTTTTTCAAGTAACCAGGTATAATCTATCAAAGGTTAACTTGCTTTGTTAGTGAAAATTCATTGCACAGCCTTTGTGACTACTTTATTTGGAATAATGCAATGGAAACAAAAAATATAACAAAAAAAACAACAAATCTCATTCTGAATGAGAAACTGACACTGGACAAAATATCATAACAAAGATTCTAGAGACATGAACGTCTTTCTGTCAATATGAAGGCACTCTCAATGAAGTTCTGGCTCTAAGTCAATGCTAGCTTTTCCACTGAATCTGATAGGATAAAAATTCTTTCTTTCCCAATTACTGGCAAGTAATTTTTGTATACATTTTCTGTACAAGAATGACAGTGTCTCATCATCACTTTCTTAGACTAAAGTATTGTTTATTTGAGACAGTCACACAAAAGACATGACAAAGAAAGATGATACTAAGATACAGGTACCCTCCACTTTAAAAATCATCTGATTACTAAATGAGCACAGACCAGGATATGGCTCCTTAGGCTATATTCATTTAAAAGAGGTATGGTGAACAACTTTAATGCTGAGCCAATTGATTTTATGCACAATCCAGGTAGCTCTTAATATATTACGGTTTTGACCTGCAGTCAATTATTCACTGTAATAGCATTAAATGTCAAAGTAATGAAATGATTTTACTAAAAGATGCTCGTAATAGCATTAAAATAAGGTCTATTTAAGTAAAAATGACACCACATAATCTACAAATTAGTCATAAGCACTAAGCACAAGTGCAAAAATAATGAAAATTAATGTAGACTAATGCAATACAAAGTATGTGGACATGAAGAACAACATGGGCCCTGTGCAATGGAATCACAATAAACTCACTTGTTACATTACAATTAATTAACTTGTCTACCGTGGATTTGAGGTTACATCAATTTCTTGGGCAAATGTTCACTCATTGTCATCCTGGGTTTGATCTTCTCAAGTACCTAAAAGCTGCACAATTGGCCAAGTATTTCTATATCTTATTTTAAAAGAAGCTATTTACTATCAATAAATTACTAAAATAAATCTTGCTCTTTCTTAATAGGAGGAATCAATAGGAGATCATTCAATTAATTCAATAGCCAAATATATTTCTAAAAACTGGCATAAAGTTACATAAAATTCTTGTCCCTCCATTGCACTGCAGTGAAGGAGAAACTATGTATTAATATCTTTGTTTTACCTTGAAATGTTGTACATATTACTACTAGCCTAAACATATGCTTTTGAGACAGACTGGGTGTCTGAGACATCTGCCTGGGTCTGGCAGACTTGACATTGCATCCAGGGCCATCTGTGACCTTCTGGAGCTGCAGCTGGAGGCCTGACAGGACACTTTATAGAGTACACATGGCATTAGATATCAGTTTAGGTGCTGAATCTCTCAGTGTCCAGTGTTCCCTTCCATAGAATAAGACTTATCAAGCAGAAAATTGCAGTTTCCTACATAAGTTGAGGTATTAGTTTAAGGACTGGTAAGCTTCAGATTAAACCATGAAAAAGCAGTCTGTCAAACAGACCTGTTATTAGACCTCAAAGTGTAACAGGAAGGAGAAGCATGTGATATACCATGACCTTACTTACAAACCAGGCAGGCCATCACTTTTCTCATAATGCCAGCAGGACCTTGGAGTTACGAACTAACTGCTACCAGATACTGCTGATCAACAACAAGTGGCAGGTACAGATCTTGGTTCCAACTCAGTTCTGAGCTCAAAACCAGCAGGAATCATATAACAGTTACCACAAGAAGATCTAGTCTGCTAAGGGATGACGGCACCTAGGCCTTGCCCAACGTCAAATTCCTTGGTGATGTCTATCAGTTGTCAGTGCTGTTTTGTTGATCTGAGAGCAAGTAGCTGCTATGGAAAAAAAACCCCATTACTGTAGAAAGCAGTAAATCCAAGCTCTTCTTGAGCACCAAACCACAAGAATGAAATTTTTCTCTTACACCAAGTCATGCTTGGCTGCAGAAGGGTGGTTGGTATCCTCATATAGATGTGAAAAAGCTAGGCACACGTGTTCATTCTGCACAGTTTACATCCATGTTAAACAAAACATGTGATTATTTATTAATAAGTTCTTAAGCTTTTCATGATCTATTCTTAAAGTGTTTAAACAAATTCCTGTGTTTTATTAAAAACAGCTATAGATGCTGCAGAATGTACCACTGGAATGCTCCACAGTCTTTCTGATTCTGGCAAGCCTCTTGTTCAACTCCCACCAAATCAGCATCTTTCTTCACTGACAAAGTTATCAAGCTGCTCAGATGACAACAATCTTTCTTTCTCCCTCTGCAGAGTTTTTGTACGGCAAAATCAGCTTGTTTTCTTCATTGCTTTATAAAGACTTGAAAAAAGATGTCAACCCTGAAAGTTTTCTGAGGTTTCTATAGTTTGACATTTGCTTGTCAATAAGAAGAAAGATTATGCACAAGTAAAAGCTATTTGTTCTAAACAGTTCACACTTACTAGCTCTTACAGCAATCTGTCTGCTACATGTAAGCCTGGCATTTTTCTAACATGTTCACAAAATCTGCATCATGAATTGTCATTAACTCAAGGAGATGGAAATTATAATTGTTACTATTCCCACTATGCAACAAAATTAAAGTTCCAACTCAGGAAAACACATAACCAGTTACCAAGTGTTAAACAAGTGCTATGGTTCCTGTGAAATCTAACAGGTAGAATTAATTTCCTGGAAAAGATAAATAACACTTCAGCAGCAGCAACCTCTGTATTCTTTTTCCCTGCGGTTTTCATTTATTGATTTGTAATAAAAGTATCCCTACGAAAAACATCCACCAAGAGTTGTGCATCCCAACTGCCAGAGGTAATTCTCCATTCCAAGGCAGTACAGAGAGGCAAAAGATCACGAATCAGCTTCCAGCACTCCACTGCTATTGGGAAGACCAGCTTATAACTGCACTTCCTTCTGGAGCTGACTAGCCCCAACACTGACAGATACAAAGAGTTTTCACTGGTATTCACTTGACTTTTTGAGCAGATGATCTATCTTCCATTAAGTCTATATTTTGTAAAGGTAAATGTTTCACCAGTCACATGACTTTGTAGGTTGGAATTTTAATAAATACTCCAAACAATAAACTTCTTAGAATGTCACAGTTGTTAACTGAAACACTGTTGATCCTGAGAAAGTTTCTTTCCTAAAAAATACAAAATTTCCTTAAAGTCCAGAGCAACATTCAAAATTCATTGCTCCTTCAGGCTAACAGGTTCCATGAAATCAAAATAGTGATGTTTCTTCCTGTATTTTGTTACTATTCACAATTTTACCTCCCACAAAGTGACCCTCTCACACACTCATCTTTATTTCAACTTACCTTTACTTCTAAAAAAATACAAATTACAAAAAAACCTCTAAACAATTCACATTACTATACTCATTTTGAGTTTCCAATCTGCTTACAGCTTTTTCCACACCAAACCCACCAGGATCACCCAAAATTTCTATATGGTCCGAACAAAAAAGACTATTGGTTAAGGAAGCATTGCACTAGTTGTTTTCAACCTCTGTCATTGTAGCTTGAATCTGTTGAAATTTCTCTGCCAGCTAGACAACTGGCTTAAAAAAAATAATTTAAGAAAATAAAATCAAGAGTAAGATACGTACATATTTTGTTCATGCTCTTCATTGTAAGGAGGACATCAAGGAAAATAATCAGAAACTTTTGGGTAACTCTAATTTTTTTTTTCCTCTCCTCACTTGGACTTCCCTTTTATGAATCTGTCACTTACTAGTACAAGGTAACTGAAGATCTCATCTCTTGACAAATAAATACTAAGACACTGCTTTAGGGTAATAAAGAAATGTTTAGACAAGAAACAGATAATCAAGTTACTGTGAAACACAGAAATGCTGTAAAATTCTGATCAGAGACTAACTTTTTCCAGTTTTCTCAGTACATTTATTAATCATATTTTCTGTTCTTGCCAACAGTGAAAACTGGACATCTCTCTGACTAACCTTTAATAGATGAGTTTCGGCTCTTGTATTTTCAATCTCATCATAGAATGAATTTCAGTTCAGATGAATAAATGTCAAGTTGACAAACATCAAATGCTGGAAAAATAGACTCATTTTTGAACTATGCATGTCATGTTTCTGCTCCACGGCTGAATACATGCCCTCATCCTCAACTTGTGACAGTCATTCGACCAAAACAACCAATTGTCAGCTCTGCAGTTCCCTCTGAAGAGGTGGGCAATGCTCAAGGTAGTTGGGCCAAAATCCCACATGATTATGACATCAGTGCACAAGGATATTATACAGTACAGTCCTGCTCACTTCAGAGCAGGACTGAAAATTCTACTCTTTATTGTCTAAGAGAAGGGGGAAGTGTGGGTGGATGCAGACTAGCAAGCCCATTATTATTAACAAACACGGGATTTAATGGATTATCCACCATTTACTGCTGAATTCTCCAGCTCACAGCTCCTTATTAGAGCTTAAGTCAGCTCCCATGTAGCACTCAAGACACCTCTGCTGTCTAGAAGTACTGAAAGGGTAAGATTAACACCTCCTAGGAACTCAGATATTATTTTAGACTGTTAATTATCTCATTAGGAATTTCTGCTTCAATCTTCTAGTCAGTGGGATTTATAACAGCATAGTACACAGAGGACTGAACTCTCTGTTGCTCTGCACTAGGTACGGGCACATACATAGGACAGTGGTAAGCCAGCTGTTCTGCTCTTGTACTGTTTTAAACTGTTAGATATCACTCTGCTAGTGAAAATGCTCACAAAAAATACAATCAGCAAAATACAATGGTGCTAGTGAATCCAGAATGAATTCCTCAGATATTAGAAACCTGGGCATAAAAACCGGAAAAGACCTACCTTACTTTTCCTTGCACTACGGATGCTTTTGCTTCTCTTCTGGCATTTATATCTGCATTTAGGGCAGACTGTAGGCAAGAAAATGGTCATATAAGAGCTGGTAGAATAGTAAGGAGATAAAGACTGGATAAGATGTGAGCATGCCACGTGCTTGGTGGGTAAGTCCTGGAAGAGTGCACACACTGAGTCTGCTGCCATACCTTCCAGGTGCTCACCTGGCTGTCAGCTCCTGTGTCCAGCTATCAGAGACTATGAAAGCATGGAAAATAGGAAGACAACAGGAACACTGTAATAGACCCTCTTATAAGAACATGGTCAAAAACATGGTTACATTTGATAGTTTCTGTGTGTTGGATTTCCTTTTGCAATGAAGACTGCTTTGATATTTTGAGGCTAATTTGTTTTTCAACCCTGTAAAAACGATGTATTAAACGGAACAAAAAGTTCCATTTAAACATAAGAAAAAACTATTTTACTGTTCAGGTGAGGGAGCCCTGGCACAGGCTGCCCAGGGAGGGTGGAGAGTCTTCTTCCTTGGAGGTATTCAAGATCTGCCTGGACACATTCCTGTGCGACCTGGTCTAGATGGACCTGCTTGAGGAAGGGGGTTGGACTAGATGATCTCTAAAGGTCCCTTCCAACTCCTACTATTCTGTGATTCAATGATCTATCAAATAAGACTATATGATCTCTATACATAGAGATCCACGAGATTTCTAGCAGAGACTTCACATACCATTGACGAACGGTCAGTATACTTTCTCATAGCAAAGATATGGGACATGTCAACAACAATAGCAACTTCTTCTACAAGAAAGAACACATTATCTACAAAGTGAGGCTCAAAACATCATTTTCAGAGCTATGCATAGCTCTGAAGAGGAATAAAGGGCAGAACTCCAAGACCATAAGAAAGGAAGGCACTGCTGCCGTATGGCAACTACTACTGGCTCCAGTAGCCATGTGTTGCCATCATTGGACTTTATCCAGTAGCATGCCTGATAATGTATATATGCTGATAAACTGACAGAAGGAATATAATATGTTTTGCTACGCTGCATAACTTAAAGCTGTATACAGAAGCACCTTCCAAAGCAATGACTTTAGAAAGACATCCTACAAGGCTGAGTCTGAGCCAGGAGCAGCTTGGATTCACAGCAGCACAGCCTGCTCAGTCTGCTCCTCTTGATGCTGGCTCTGACAGTGGCGAGATGGCACTCCATATCCCAGCCTCCAGAAGGGCTGAGGAGATTAGGCAAAGGCATCGTTGGATTTTGATGTAACCAATGCATGTACATACACAATTTTTTGATGCACACTCAGAACAGACAATAGGGCTAATACTATGTAGTCACTTCAGTGATATAACTGTAAAACACTTGGAAGGAAACCAAGACAGAGGTGGAGAAAGGATTTGGGGGAAGATTTGGTCCTATAATATTAATCAGTTACAGGAAGAAAGACTAGTGAACATTCAAACATGCCTTGTTGTTAAGTTAGACAAAGCCCATTTTCCAAGTAAAGATAAGGAATAAAATATACTCCTTATACTGCTGAAAACAGCATTTGCATCTAATGAGATGATTGCTCTTACTTTCACATGCTCCATTTCATCTACGCAAACATAGCCAAAGTCAGTAACCCATGAAGGTAAATACCATGACCATCAAGGTGTTTATAAAGAGTAATAATATCCAAATATAGACTTCTGTGTGAAACACATCTACTTGACTAAGCATGAAATCCTGGCACTGCTGAAGATAGTGGTAGTTTTGCCATATAATTCTGAACGAGAAATCATTTTATCCTCGTATTCTAATTATAAAGGGGAAGTCCTCAGTGAAATACAAAAGGGGATAAACAATGCTTTTCCTTTGTCTATGTAACATTTTACTCCTAAATATTAAAAAGTTTACTCTAAATTAACTTACACAAAATTTTAAAGTTATGATTTCCAACTAAAAAGTGATCCCTTACAGAGATATCTACAAAAATAAAACAACGAAGTGGTGATTGAAACTTCTGTTACTTTTATCATTACAATTATTGTTACGTGGTTGAATATTTCTTAAGAGTATCTGATTGTCATAAGACACATCAGACCAAGAGTTGGCAACTGAAATATAATTAACTGCGAACATTTATTATACCACCAGGGTCTACATTTAGCAGCTGTCAATGTTATTGTCAACTGTAACAGAAGTCAGAAAAAACAGAATTTTTTCTTACCAGAAGGTCAGTTGATGCTTTATTTTCCTGCTATTGTTGTTGTTTGTTTATCTGCTTTGCAAGTTTATTAAAATAAGTCTTTCTCCAAAAATTAAGAACATTCTTTACTTAGCAAAGAGGAACCTAGTAGTAGGTAACTACTCTAAAGATATTTTTACAACTACTGTATTACCTTCAAATTCTGATGCACTTCATCATTTTCCAGCTTTGGTGAAGCTAGATTGCAGAATGATCAAAATTTAATGGATTCTATTCTGGAAGACTTCAAATTACCTTTCAAAAAAATAATGATAAAGTAAAAAAAAAAAAAAAATCTGGAGCTGAGTAGTTTCTTAACCTAAATACTATCAGAAAAAAGCAAACTCAAATACTTCAACTAAAAATATGCCAACAAACTGATGCTGTCACAGTAGTGTCAGCATTTCCTTTTTAAAATCATATTTACATGGACTTATCAGTTGAGATCTGGCTAAACTAATAAGCTTTACTCTGAATGGAGCTGCAGCAGTTGTCAAGACTTGTTCATACAGTATGTCTCAACAAAGTGAAAGAGATAGACCAAACTAGAAGAACACTATTACTTTATGGTATTAAAGATGCTCTTTGCCTACCTATCTAATTCACTGGCATGCCTACAACTGCAGTGGCTAATATCAAGGTTACACTTAAGTTAAATTTCAGTGTCAGCAAGTGATCTTCCAGCATACAATGTTTGAAGAGACAGACATACTGGCTTACTGGCAGATGCTTAGTCAAGAAAACTCTGCTTGTTAGAGAAAGGCAATCTATTAATCTGCAGCTCTTCATATTCAAGTAAAGAAACTGCAGAAGTCATAAGGAATCTGTTGCGCTCAACTAGCCCCCCTCCCTGGGCAACTGTTCTGCTTGTGCTCACAAGAGCTTCTCCTGCTCTGAGTGCTTTTTTAAAAGCAATTTTGAATGAACAAGACCAAGTTATTATGCTTATCTGATGGGATAGAAGTTTTTGCTCCCATCCAATACTTCTAGGTCATCATACTCAAAGATATGCCAAAAATCTTTCTTTGCCAAGAACTGAACGTTATAACAGAGGATAAGGACTAGAAAATTTAAATGATCAAATGATGATGGTCTTTCACTCCTACTCAAAGCATGTAACATTCTTCCATTTCCATGTCTGTCCAGGTAATAAGAAAATATGCCAGAAGGCTATAGACATTATCCTTGTTATGTACTCAGCAGCAGCTTCTGAAAGAGAACAGCACAGAGAATAGATTTCTCTGTTTCCAATAACTATCCCTGTTGCCTTCAGAAACACCTTTTATAGATCTTCTGAAAAAAAAAAGGGTGAACTATCAACTCATGGAGAGTAAACTAAGCACTTCAGGTTTCGGGGCCCTAGGATCTACGATAAGAGTTGAGAACTACTCAGTTACTGTAACATGTTGAGGATGTCTCACTTGTTGATAGTTGAAGAAAAACAAAGAAACAAAACCAGACAAATTTAAAGTGTTCTACATCAGTTATGACTTTTCTCAGAATGGAGGGAGAAGGAGATGTCTTTTCTTGGGCATATCCAACAGCTTTGTGTGTCAGAAGAATGGTCGGGGTTGGGGATACATTTACACACATCTTCAAATATATTCCAGCTTTTCCATTTTCTTTTGACATTTTTTTCTTCATATTATAAAATTAAGATTATTTCAAACTTTGCAAACATAATCCTTTGTGAAGTGAAACGAGTCTTACGGCATCTTTTAAACCTTAGTGTCTTAATCCTTAAATCATAGTCTTTAATATTGTGATTATGCACTAGTTAAATAAATCGAGCCTGAAGAGATTTTCTGCTTCTTTACATATCTTTTCCCATAAGTGCTATTTGTCTTAACAGTTTTTTCCTTTTATTTCCCCTTCTGTAATGTATTTTTCTTACACTTCTGATATTTCTGAACAGTTTTCTTGCATAACATATCAATAAGCCAGAGAATAAGATAAAGGACTGATACACATTATAAGGTGATAATGTGCCTGCATTATAGTGGGCCAGAAGAACTTCTTGCTTCCTATTCCCATTAACGCATCCTGGATGCTTTGTATGATTACAGAATCCCAAGCTTTCTTGCTATCATTTATTTACAACTGTGTTTAGTGAGTGCACATGTTTTTCTCAGAGTATGAAATACAATAGTACACAGTGTCTTAGACATGGATCATTATATTCCTTGTGAATGAATGATCTTAAGAACCTTCCATTGGACTGGTTTAGTTCTGACTTTATCCTCAGACCTTTATATATATTTTCCAGAAAGCTACAATGCCTCCAGGGACAATAATTATAAGAAGCTAGCAGAGTTTGTGATTGCATTCCTCACATTTATTATTTGCCAAAATCCTGAAAAGCAAAAAGTTAAGAGAAATTACTTGGGTTTGTTTTTTTTTTTTTTTTAGCAAATTCTTTACTTTTCATCTGCAAATATGCCAAGGTTACTCATGTTTAATCTTGGACATTTACTTTGACAGATGTACTTGCAAGTACAAACAGTTTAAAGGAAATCAAAAGTTACCTAAGCATGCTTTTTGTGTTAAAGCTTTGATGCATTCAAGGAATTCAGACTTTCAAAGCATATAGAGCCTTTATTTACTATATGGGTCCTCATGCACAGGAGCAAAACCAAGCTGCCTCCTGAAGGCCCTCACACATCATGTCTTCATGCCAGAGAAATCTACTGAATAGAAACAGTTCAGCTCTCAGACCAGTTCTTGAGGCAAAAATAAACACTACTGAAACAGTTAAATAACAAGAAGATAGGCAGAAATCCTACGTTAAACTAAATTTCAGACCAAAGTCTAAGAATAACTGGGAAGGATACGTTTCTTCAATTCCATGATCAAACACCTTTACACTTCAGTTAACAAAGGACAAAAATGCTCAAGAATATAGCTCATAGAAGCAATCCTACTTACTTAAAGGCTTTCTTTTTCCACAAATTCCCTGCCCTGCCATTTTATGGAAAGCTTGCACAAAGCAATGTAGGTTGTGTGCAATTTAGTCCCTTTAACAAGCTTTATATCATGAACTACTATACATTCCAGATCTCTTGCATTTTTCACCTAATCTTTAAGAGGGCAAAAAGCAAATATTCAATTTGAGTATTAGAATATTGTTATTGTACACACAGTTTACATCAGACCAAAACCAAAGAAAAAAAGCCACACTTATTCAGAAGATACTTTTGGTTTAAGGTCTCCAGTGTTTTGAGCATGTTTTACGAAAAGTTTACTTTCATTTTTATGTATCCTTTTCTCTGTTGAACAATTAAGGAGTACTGGAATAAAAGGAAAAGAGCTATTTGCCTAGAAATTTCAGGACTGAAATGAGATGCAATGGAGTACTGTGGAGAACATAGCACTTGCAACGGGGGACAAACAACAGCTTAGTCTGAATTCTGCACCACTCTCCTACTAACTCAGTTGGTAGAGCTGGAAAAACCTCTTAATTTTTTGAAGGTGGTATTCCATAGAAAGGAAAGTCCAAGGTTAAGACAGTAGTTTCCATACTTCAGAGAATGACAGGAAGAAAAGTCACAGTGAGCATAAGGTACTTGAACAATAAAGATGCAATGTATGTACCTTAGCAGAACTCATATAGTGTGTGTCTCAGTAGCATCCAGTCAAAATCAGCATCTCTCATACACATGTTTTGAAGGTTAATTAGTTGATATTTGGAAAGTTCTTTTTAACTAGTAATACTTTAGATATTTTTGTAATCTCTTGAGGTGATCTCTATAGACATCAGAAATTTAATATCTTAGCAGACAAAGAAAAATTCAGTATTCTCCATCCTGTACAAAATACTGATTCTAGTCATGTTCCTCTTCGGATCCAAACTAGAAGGCAGAAAAACATAAAACTATACCTTATATCAGAAGGAAAACTCCCAGTAGTTCATTACAGTTATCTGATATTTATTAGTAGTCGTGTAAGCTGTTGATATAATTCACAGCATGCAGAAATATTTGTGTATTAAAACCAGCATTTACATGAAAGTTTGATCCAAGAATTCATACAGTTTCTTTCTGGCTTAGCAAAATAATTTGCAGTATAAAACTTATTTTTACTTCGTGGCAAAAGGATAACTGCATTCAGAAAATTATTTGCACATAATGGTACATTAGTTAATAAACTATAACTATATTATTACAACTATTAGATATAAAAGAGAAATTTCTTGCATGAAAAATCTAAAGTTACTCCCTTGTTAGCAACGAAAGCATCAAAGTTCATAAAGTATGAAACATTACTGAAAATACTGAATGTGGCATTTTCAGTATAACCATTAAAATACTTTCATTTACATACATAATTTCCTTTTTAGCTCACTGTCTTAAAAGTATTCAAATTGCACAGGAAACTGCAAATATATTCATAGACTTCTCTGCACAGTAATGAGGACAGGATATCTTGCCTGCTCTAAACTACTGCCACATGATATTTCAGCTTGCAAGCAGCACCAGATCACTTTACCTTCATATTCTTTGGTGTATTTCATGAAAAAATATGAGAAAAGTAGCCTGGTTTCTTTTCCCTGCCTCAGATGTGAGCTAAGTTTAACGCATTTGCTTAGAGTTCCCAAAATTACAGAAAAATAGACTGTAACAATGCCCAGAAATACGACTCAAAATTCACTAATCATGCAAATTACATGAAATTTCAAAAAAAAGTGTTTGCTCAGTTACTGATGGCAAACTGAGGTCATAAAAATACAAAAAAGCATCTCTATTTATTAACTTTTTACGTGAGTGTTTTGACTTGGTATTTCAGTATTCCACAGAAAAACAAATCAATTACAGTGCTGCAATCATCATATGTCTTTTGCCTAAATCCTCCCTAATCCTGAAGAAGGTCTTCAGACATGACTTGATGTGCCCCTGCTACATTCAGAGAGTATTAGCCAAGATGTGGAAAGGCCAAGAGGGAGTACACTCCCTGTCGTCCCAAGCTTTTGCCTGTGCATGTTCCCTGTTTAGGAGACCACAGAGAGAGCTGGATAAGGGACATTTATCATGATATTGGCTTTTCTTGAACTATGTTTATTTCTGCAGTTGTTCCAAATAATCTGCTTCAGTCCTTCAAGCGATCCCTGTTTCCTCCAGACTTTGTCTCCCAGTCTCCTTAATTCCCAGGAGTGATATCACAGATTGATTAAGATTTCCAAAGAACTACAGGGATAACTACACAAGCTTCTGTGGGGTTTAAAAATCATTGTTTAGTGACAACAGCGTATTAAAACAGTAACAGAGTTTTGTCCTGAGGAAGGTCCCACACACACCTCTGCCACAACTCCCATGGCAAGGCTGGGAAGATACCTTTCCCAGACCTCGAGTGTGCTCTAGCTTATTTTGTGAATGTTTACAGATACTTGCATACTGCTGTAAGGAGTGGTGCAAAACCACCGATGTTCAGAGAGACAGAAAAACAGCAAAAGGTGCAACATCACATACTAGAGGCATCACAGCAAGCATGTGGAAGAAAATTAAACCTCAACCTTTGAGTACACCGTCATCCCACAGCGTGCTCACTCCTCTGCATTTCCTGACTTTTCTGACATATTTCCTTTTAAAAATAAATCAACACATCCTACCATTCTAGGATTCTATGATTCTGTTTCAGTGGAGTAGACGGATGACCACAGAAGGATGCATCATACCAAAATTTTGAAGCTTCTATGAAATATCTCATTAAATGATGACAGTAATTTGTTCAGTACAATTCCTTTCCATTGTACATTTTAAATGAATGTATTTTGTCTGTAGACAAAGTAGGTTGTGTTTGTTGACTAACTGTGGATTCCATTTTTTCTCATGCAGTTTACATTTGCTGCCAATACCTGCAAAGCCCTCACTACCCATAGTACACTGATACACCAACTAACAGCCTGTGAAAGATTTCTACTGAACCCGTGCTTAAAAATATCCCCAACTTGATGAAATTTTTCTCTCCAAAACTTATCTGCAAGACTTGTTATTTCATACAAGTCAGTTGCTCATTACAAAGCCATTTTTGCTACTGTACCCTTCCTAAGAAATTCAGATGAAATTACATATTTCAAGTAACTTTTCATCAAGTTCATTTTTTTTGTTATTGAATGCTCTTAACATTGGCCCTAATTCTACAACTCACTTAACTTTCCAGCTGCTAATTGCTATGTACAACTCAAATCCTGTCACTTATTGGCATGTAGCACTTCATTCATATGAAATAATTCTATCAAACATTTTTCCAGTAATGCAACAAAACCAAAAGTAAGAGCCTCTTTAAAGTTGCATACATAGACTGAAGTATCTGTCTACAGTGGCAACATCAACATTTTCTACATAATCTTCCAAGAAGATGGATGGAATGATTTCTACCGCTTAGTGGAAAGTACAGGTGAAATGGTTGTGAATATAAACTCAGCTGAGGGCATAGCTTCTCTAGGCGTCTTCTCGATTAAGAAGCTTGGTCTTCTGGACGGGGCTTGACTTCAAAGATGTAAACAAGTATGTCTGGGTAAAAATTTTCTCCGGGTACTTTTTTGAGTAATATCAATCAAGATCTTACTATCCCCATGAAAATCAGAATTATGGTATCCCCCCTTTTCTCCCATATTTATTGTCCCTTAAATGTTTAGACTGAAAACTGCTGTAGGCCTTTCTCCTGGAATTATAATAAAAGGAACAGCAGTAATCACTATTAAAATTAGAGATTTAAAAATAAAATTAAAAAATCCCACACAAATAGACACTTGCACGTCGACATACATACAAAACAAACAACAAAACTTACATTAATGCATAAGCATACTACCTGTCACAGTTTCAGGTATATTGTACAATGAAGTGTCTTGCTCAGGACTGCATATATTTCCCTCTCCATACATAATTGAAGTATTTTACATCCCATAAATATTGGCTAACATAAGAGAGAGAACAGACCACTCTCTTTCCAAGATGCTGACAGGATCAAGCAGAGCCTCATCAGGGATCACCTCAAAGATCAATTTCTCATGTCTAGAGAAACAAATTTAAACGATCTTATGTGAGTCTACTGGTAGCAATTGCACTCTTGAATTATGCATGATTCTTGACTGCTCATAATATGAGCAAACTACAATTTCATTAGTACATTTCAATTATTGTAGTCCTTCTTAGTCCTTGTTTGTTTTCTACAGTTAATTTTATTTTTAGAACATCCTTTCATATTCACTATCAGCAATTACGTCACGTTCAGAAAAAGGCTTATTAGATTCCTCATAGGCTGTCTCTGTACTTCCTCAAACTGCACAAATATAACAATAAATTCTAGAAAATTCTGCAACTTATCTCATGAAGAAAGTGTAATAACTACCCCTGGTCTTCTATGCTTGTAGGAATAAGATTTGCCTGAATAAGAGTTTGAATTGAATCCAGTATCTGAAACTTGTGAAGCATTAATGTCACTTGATCTTTGTAGGAGTTTAAAACACACACATTACCACAGTACCTGCAAAATATAGCAAGACATATGTTAACTATAGTCCCATTTTGACCACCTGTCAAAAATCTTAACACAAAGTACGTCAGAAAGTAAGCTGCCACTGGTCATAAAAATAATTACACAACAGCATGTGCCTTATGCCAACACAAGCATTTTGGAGACTCACCCTTGCTTTGGTAAAAGTGATTTTAATCAACAGAATAGAGCTGAACTCTATGCTGGAATCAATAGAGTTGTGCTAATAAAGGAAAATTTCTTATACCATCTATCCACCAGAACCAGGAAAGACCTTAATCCTCTGTTCTTTGGGTTATTCATTATCAACATTCATTTCTACCCTCAAAAACTGTAGGACTTAATCTATAAAAGGCAAGTGCTCTATCTGTCTGGAGAGAGATAGCCACCTCACTAGAAGAGGCTGACAGCTAAGCAGCCAGCAGAAATCCATCGAGCCTCCGGAGGGGTTAGTACTGTCTTATGCGACATCAATGCTCCATTACTGAAGCAAATTTCCCTTTTGTTCCCACTTTGCCCGAGACATGAGCTAAAGTATGATGTCTAAGCATTCTTTGGGACAAAGCTTAACTGGACTCCAGGAGTGTCACCAATGGACATTCAGTTTACTGAGCCAGGTTTATGCTAGCCTGAAGAAAAATCTGCTGAAAAATGTGCAGTGTTGGTCTAGGTCCTCTGCAACAACTGTTCCTCTCTACAAATCTACCTTTCCTGAGCTGTATTACTCACTAATGCAGATGTAGCTGATACATCAAACAGGGACTACACACCAAAATTGAACACATCTCCACTCTGGCCAAATCCCCACCGATTTGCACTCGATGAGGAGTGTAAATCTGAAATCTAAATCAAAACTGCCACTACAACTTAAATTTGGACAAGACCCCATGTCTAGGAATCAGGGAATTCCTACTAAATCTGTCAGAGCCAGTGACCTTGTAGAGGCAGAGGTGAATCAGATCCTGTTGGGTCTCACCACCACATATATCACAAAACATACTGTCTCCTGCAATCCGACACTGACTTCATCTGAGCTGATTTTCTATTCCACGCCATTTCCTCCTGAGGTTTCTCATCAATAAATAAAGAGACATGCTGCTACCACAGCTGCTCTGCACCTACCTAACCCCCTATTAGCCTACAGGCACACACACACAACCTCCTGTTGCCAAAAACCACGCCAAGGGAAGAACAACACTGATAGAACAGATATTTTCAGTGTCAAAGCTTTGGCTGTTCGCATGTTAATAGTCAAAAGTCTCCTATCATTGCCATAATAAAACTCATTTTCAAGTGCTGATCCATACAAATTTAAAACTGCAATAAAACCTTTAACTTCCTCAATTATAAAAATAGCTCAGGATTTAAAGTTGTCAGATAAGTAAGAACAAAAGCATAAATTAGGGGCTGCAGAGAAAGCCAGAGAAGTAATATACACATTCAGCAAAGACACTTTCAGATCCTGCTCAGGTTAAAAGCTGATTACTCAGATCAGATAGTAAAAACCTCTGAAAGCAGTCTGAAATGCTGCTTAATCTGACAATCCATGCATGAAGAATTTAGGAAAATACGGATTATTTGTCTAAGTAAAATAGAAGGAAACTTGAGCCTTTATCTGCTGTATGGTGGGTGTCTGACTGACTCTGAGTCTATTAGTTCTATAGGACAAGTATCTGCTCCTTCACTAGCACAAACCAGAAATGGCACCCTCTATTCCAGCAATTGTCACTTCAGGTGTTGACAAAACCTGTAAATACCCAAGATAAATTTTCAGCTGAGCAAGTCAGCACAGAAATCCTATTGAGGAAATTCTAGAACAACTTGCATTTCGGTCCCCATCCTTCTGTTTGGCCTACAAAAAGGCCAATAGAAACATAACACATAAAAGAGCATCTGCATTTCAGCAAAAGAAGGCAGACTATGGTGAGTTGTGTGCCAGATCATATTATTTCAGGAAAAGTTTGTTGGTCATTTATGCTTTGATTTCAACTTTAAGCCAAGAAGGCAAGCACATAGCATGAAAATAAATGTGTGCAAAATAATTTTACAGATTGCATGCCTTAAAATACCAGCTTTATGTTTCCTAGTGCCTCATTCATATAAGTTTGAAGTACACTGTTTTAATCCAGCTCCAAAGCACCAGGAACATTAAGGTTTTCAAATCTATAAACGTCACACTTCCATTGAAAATAAGAATCAACAAAGAAAGAGCTGGACAAAACCAGATGTATCAATTAATGAATTAACCAGTAAAACTTATAGCTACAAAGGTTGTTCTACTCTGGCCCAGTTATTACCCACTTCTGATTTCACTAGAATTTGTTCTCTCCTTCTATGGAACCTAGTCTCTTTTACAAGCCACATTGTTGTACTCCACAAGGAAATCAAAATACAGTCCTCATTCTCTTCATTTCTCCTAAAAGGCATCTGCCATTTCTCCTAATTGTTTGCTAAGCACTTTCCAGAATATTTTATATGGTATTCAAAATATTTATTCACAAAGCGTTTCTGTAATGCCCAAAAAAGTCTCCTGACTTTGGTTGATCATACAGCAGTCTACAATAATTCGTACTAGATTAAATTTATTTATAGACTTAAAAAGCAGTATACTTCTGTTAGCTTACATACATTGTGCTTTCTCATTTTTGTTAACACTGTCATTCCTGTATTACTTGTTACATGCAGCTATAGGCTATTATTTCAATTAATATAATTCACACTATAATTTTCAGAATACTTATTTAGGACAAGTGATTGGTGCTCATGATCAAAAAATCTCTTCAATATCAACAACCTCTAGAATAATAAAAGCAAGATTTTCAAAGACCATTAAATAAATTATTAAAACTGTCTCATTGAAAATCAGCTAACATTTGACAACTTGTTAACCTTTTCATCCCTGAAAATGCCCTCTACAGGCAACATTGGACAAGAGAATATAACCTCTTGAGCCACTCAAGAGGCTTCTGGAAAATATATGCCTTATCTTTATGTTTAGTTTTACTTTGTACCTTTATAACCTTTTAATAAAACACAATTACAGTCTTGGCCTTTTTAAAACTAACATTAATTAGAATTACTAATGAATCAATCACTCCTCTACATGAAAGCACTTTTGGCTTTCAGTTGCTGTTTATTTGGTTTTTGATTGCTTATTTTGGGTTTGGTGGAGGTATTTTTAATGAGGTTTTAGACACTGAACGAGGCTGCTCAGCAAGGTAGTGGAGTCACCATCCCTAGAGAGATTTAGAAGCCGTGTAGCTGAGGTGCTGAGGGACATGGTTTAGTGGTAGGCTTGGCACTGTGAGGTTAATCATTGGACTTGACAATCCCAAAGGTTTTTTTCCAACCACGATGATTCTGATTTTCCATTAAATACTGGGGGGAAAGAAATTGATGCTGATTTCTAAAGACTCTAACAGAAATAGATTTCAAATTGAACGAGAGACAGAAATAAAGTAACAGTGAGAATGGTGTGTCATGTACATTTACGTGACCAAGTGTGACTGTTTAATTCAGAGTTGATTTAAAATGCTTGCTTGTGCAAATAGTCCACTCACAATATGAGCTGAATTCAGCAAATGCTCATACGGAATATTTATTAATGTCTATGTATAATAACTTAGTTCTACCAAATTAACTGTTACAAAATTGGTTTATTTACACAAGTATCATTTTCTCTTCAATAGACTACCATAGCTGTTATTTGCCAAAATTCCAGAGTAAATACTGCATGCCTCATTCAGAACTGTAATCATACATACTAGGGCAGGATTAAAAAAAAGCCAAAAACAAACACAAAACCCCCATTTCCTTTCTTATTTAATTATTAGTTTTTATCTGGAAAAATTCTACTAGTGAATCCACTGAAATTTAATATTATAATTCACAGCTGCAGTGATGATGACTAGAGAAAGAGGAAACCATTAAGAGGAAGCCTCTCTACTGAGAATGCTACTAATAATCCTACTATTTCTCATTTTTATGACTGCATATTTTATGAATGATAATCCACTCATTACATATTGCTATAAATATTTGGGTTTAGCAACAGTAACAGGCATCAATAAACTATACATACTAGAAACTTTTCTGCTAATACTTAAGAGTCTACTAACGTATATCATGGCAATATTTTTACTGAACCCCCACTCTGAGAAACTATATGAACAATTATTTTTAGCTGGAAGGACTTTATAGATAACTTATATACTTTCTGCAGTTATAAACCAGTTTTGTCAGTTGCCCGAAATCATACTGAATCTGCCTCATTAATTTTCTCCCCTGCTGTATGATATAGCCTTCCAATATATTAGTATTCCTACGGCTTACATAGTCTTGACCCAGTAAAGCAATGAGAATACTGTAAATTTTGCATCTGAGCACTACTCATGGTACTGTATACTTTTACCTTCATTCAAGCTATTACAGTCACAGGTGGATATAATTCAAGGTATTTAAGAATTGAGAAGAAGCTATAAAATCCACTGACTTTTAAAAGCTATTTTAACCTATTTGAAACTACATTATTTCCAACTTCATATATCTCATGCCTATCTGCTATTTTGAAAATTCTAGGAAAATCAGAGTCTTTTAAACACCCCTGCAATGACTTGAGGTTGATGCCATTCCTTCCTCTTGGTAAAATAGACTTTTATTAACCATTCTTTTGAATGACAACTCCAAGTACTAAATTCAGTACCACAAATTTTGGCAACCTGGCTTTAGACCTCACAAGGGGTTTTTTGGTTTGTTTTTTGGGGTGTGGGTTTTTTTGGAGGGGGGGGGTGCTTATTGGCATATGTTACAGTGATAGTTGTCTTAATCCACTTGTGAACCCATTTTCAAAATTACCTGGCAGTCTGGTAGAAGCTGGGCTAAGTGTGGTCCCCAAGGGAAATTCAGAAAGATGCAACATAGCTGGTAGATTAGAACTGTTCTATCCAACTGAATTTGGGTAAACTAGCATGTAATTTTTGCTAAGCTTCACAAAATCAACATAAAATAATACTTCAATATGAAATGTGCCATGGGATTTCTGTTTTTATTAGTGTGCTGTTTTATCAGAAGAATACTTGCTATCCACAAATGAAAATTTTGCAATACTGAAAAGAAGAAAACAAGGAGAGCTGGTCCTGGCTTACTACTTCTGTTTCACGGGAATCTTCATCAAACTGTTCTGTAAGCATAATTAATCAAGTCATTTTTTACTCATTCATCTCTGACATTCCTCTCACCCTCCCATGTCAATAACCCCTTCTCAAGATCCCCATAGCCTCTCAAAACATTTATTTTTCCTGTTTCTTCTATTATCTTCTTATGTCCTGCCATGTCAATAAAAGATAGTAAATGTCTTCACTAGGCTGAAGTTACACGAAATCTGGAGAGCTGGCCAAAATGTTCAAATGCTGATTGACCATTCAGCTACTGCCAAACCAAACAGATAATATCTGAGTTTTCCTTACCTTTCTCCCAGTGGGAGATTAACAGGTCTCCCTCCATTACTTAGCTGCTGATTTTCACCAAAAGAAAAGAAAGAAAAGGGAAAAAAAAAAAGAAAAAGGCAAGAATTTAGTACCTTTGATACCTTAGGCTTCTACTACATTTGTCTAAAACAAGGTTCAAATGCTGTTGGAGGAAAATAGGCTTGATTGACTGATGAACATGATGATTACAGACACCTCTTTTCTTTGGAAATCAAACTCTTTTCCTTGAAAATGAAAAGCCTCCAACAGCAATAATATGCCTTTTGAACTACCAAAATAACAAAAGGCCATTTCTGCACAAGATATCATCTCCCTCAAACTAGAAAAATCAGGGGTAAGTAAAAGTATAAACCTTGCTGCTAGAGGCATAAGCAAACATTACAATGTTTGATCTTTTTCATTTACTATCCAGGTAGAAATGTATTTTATCCTGGCAAGAGAGAACTATTATGATTATCAAGATGCATTGTGTTGGTTATCTTCTGACCAGCCCTACAACTTGCCCAAGGCTCAGAACTGACAGACAAACACAAAAGCACAGGCTTAGCTCCAGAAATTAATTTAAAGCAAGGAAGAAAAAAAAAAAGAAGAGAAGAGAAAAAAAAAAAGAGAAAAAAAGAGAAAAAAAAAGAAGAGAAAAAAAAGGTTCCTAGCCTGAAGACTTTTTAAATTACTAATAAAAATGTTACATTACTGATTTTGGAGAGGTTAGCATTTCTTCTTGGGGTCTATCTTATAACTCAAGTCATAAATCAAGAAAAACAATAACCCTTCTGTCATACTTTGCATTAACATCTGATGGACAAAATAGTCCTCTCGTGTTTCTTAGATTCCAGAGGAACAGCCCAGCAAGATTTTTAGTCCATGTAATACTGCAAAGAACTACATAAAAGCACACACAAACACTTAAATGAGAAGTGCAGCTGTTAAAGCTTTCATTCTGAAGCAAGTAAATAAAATAAAACAATGCAAACAACCAAACCCAGACATTCTTAGGTTTAAACATTCTCTGAGTAAATCTGCATGATTGCTCAAAACTTTAGTTTACGGCAGATCATTCAGGAAAAGTGTGTAATATTTGACCACTAAAAAGCTCATGTAACAGTTAAAGATAAAAATTATCATGGAACCGTTCAAAAGTCTAAGAAAATTTGGCAGTGGACCTACTTTTTTCTTCAATAACTGAGGACAAAATGGTTTCCTGGGTTCTACAGGTAGCTCACATGCAGAAGAAAATCTGAACTTGTCCATTAAATTTCTTTTGTGTTTACAAGGATATTTGATAAATATATTTTTTGGTCGCAGCCTGGCTGAATTAAAATCAAACAATATTACTTTGCTCTGTTAATGTTCATCAGGCCAATAAACCATATATTGAGAAAGAAAAGTACATCTATGTTTTCAATTTAGAATCTATCATAAAGAAACATCCATAAAAAATTTAAGTTGACAGCTCTTCCTTTCTTTTTGGGTTCATATCAGATGCTGAAGCTTTTTTCTAAGAAAATACCTCAAAGAATTAAAGATCAGAGTGCTTAAGTTTCTATGCCAGGGCACATACTCCACATTGTCCTATCATCAAGGTAGTCAAGAGCCTCTGAATAGTCTGTAGCATGTTTGCTATTATTACCAGGAGCCAAGTGTAGGTGAAACTTCTAGTTTTGGAAGCCCTATCCTGTGCCCATGGCTATTTGAAAAAAACAGCAGATGTCAAGACTAGAAAAAGTAATTCTAGGGGAGGGATCTGTGGAGAAATTAATCCAGAGGTCTGTCTTTGAAGGTACAGGCCAAATGCTTAGTTTGGATTTTTATTTTTTGTTAAATCTCTGAATGATATTTTACTGCCTTATTCCAAATAATCTTTAAAATATAAGATTAATTCATTTACTTCCTCTTAAAATAATTCTTATGATTGATTCTCCAGCAGAATTTCTTGGTGATCTCACCAATGTTCCAGGTATTTAGTCTTCATTAAAGTCTTTGGAAAAAAATGAAAACATCCTTTCACGAATAAACCTTAGCAGAGGTTTGATGGCAAGCACAGCAGGGATATAATCATGAGTGATGTAGTACCTGAAGGATATATATACTGAACCTTGACAAAAATAAGCAAGTAACCATGAATATTATTATAGGAATGTAGCAGAAGGGAACTACTGGTAACTACTTCTTAAAAATATGTCTCCAGTACGTAAAATTTAGAGGGCAGAAAAGCAAAACAAATGACAAAGGATGTAACTTTCAATTATGACACAACATAGCAATAACGATATTTTCTTTTCTTATACTACATTATGCGTTCTGGATGACAGCATAACTCACATTCAGCATCCTCCCTATAGACTTAAAGGAAATTGTACTGCTCATGGAGACGTTTTGAGATAATATGTTTGAGTATTTTTTTCTGTCCACAGCCTCTGCAGTATTTACTGCAACACCAGTATGCTCCCAAGGATCAGAACAGCCAGTGGTGGCAGCTCTCTGTGCATGAACCATCCCTTATTGAATGCAGCACACTGGAGCCCACAACACATTTCACACTGGTGGACACACACAACATCCCCCCAGAAAGAGCCAGAGGAGAACCACATTGCTTGGCTCACAAGCATAGGGCAAGCTCACAGAACTCTCAAAGGAGCCCTTCCTCTTTGGCAGAGGGGAAGCAAAGCCATTCACGTGCAGTAGCTCAGGATCCAGTGCTTCATGCATCCTTATTTAAAACTCTAAGTCTAACAAAACCCTCATGGACCAGAGCTCCAACATGTACAGACTACTGCTCTCAAACCCTCCCTTTACATCACATTCATAGTAGACCATACCAATTCCTTCCGACTTCAGAGCATCCATGAAGGGATCAAGAAATATCCTTTCTGCTCAAGTACAATAGGCAGAAAAGATGACTCCTCCTTTAAACAGGTTGCCGCTTATATTTGTGTTTGTCAATGTGTCTAGGTCAGATTAATTTATGGATAGGACAGTTCCAAAACTAATTTCCCTCCCCCCATCCCCCAGCAATATTGGTCTCAGTATTTTGACAATGTGATTTGTGAATACAGTCAGTTGAATAGGCTAAAGTTTCTCGATTTTTAATTGCATTACTTCATAAAAACAAATTCAAAATCAGATGTTCCCCTTACAAACTCACTGTATGGGTTAGAAATTCCAGAGCATTAAACAAATTCGCTCTAGCAATACAATAAGCTTGAGCAAGAAGTATAGGGTTAATTAAAACTGTTAATCATAACAAAAGTTGGAATCTCTCCAGTTCTACCAAAAGCTGTTCTAACAGTTTATCTTTACCGTCTTTGCTGTGCCCTTGTCTAGATCAACTTATTTTTTGCTTTTTTTTTATTGAATGAAGAGAAGGGGTTTAGCTCTCTTGAGGAAAAAAAATGTAAGAAATACCTCTAAGCTGCAGATGATCTGAGAGAGCTAACCTATGACACAGAACTCACTCCATCTTGTTCCTCTGAACTTCTGAGGAGTTGAAAAGGATTTTTCCCCATTGAAAGCAAGCTAAAAGAGTAAGATATAAGTTTCAGGGATGTGATAAAGTTAATCCCCCACCTAGCCACTTCTTGTCACATATCCTTTGGCTTACTAACTACCTTCTTTACGAATTGGTGGTGGTAGGGGGAAGCAGTGACCAAGAGCAGTGGAGCACACAGTCACAGTGGGCAACTCAACAGCAACCACTGATCAACAGGTCAGTCATTTGTCCATTTGGACATGTTGGGATCCAAAACTGGAGTGTTTTCTTCCCCGAGCAACAGTTAAGAAAAAAAATCACCATCAACAAAACAAACAAAACTCCCAAAACACAGAAAGAAAATTAAAAAAACCCAAACTAACCAGATTCAAGTGCTTATACCAACTGCATGAAACTGACTGTTAGAGTTGGTTTTGAAACTCCATGCATTGTTTCATGCTCACTACTACTCACGTTCCTTTGAAAGGGAAGAAGGAAATGTTTTGACTAAACACTCTGATCTCACATTCATATAAAACACCACACACTGCTTCAGTTAGTTCTTTCTCACAAGCTCACAAGTGAATGTTTTTTGAAAACTTCTCTCTAGAAGGTCAGTTTACTTTGTATCAGTAAATCTGATTTTCTTTATCTAAAGAGATGTAAAAGGGGTGTAAAACTTATATAGAAGACACCACTATATATTAAATGCCCTAAATGGAAATTCCCTCCCCATTGAGAGCTTTATTACTAGGGTAATGAAATTTTTATCAGGTCATAACTTCGAAGATTAGAAGACTGGTAGCACATTACTCTAAAAATCAAATCTGATTAATGTTTAATTGTAGCAATGTGCAGAGGTATTAATTAGGTGTACTTTATTTGACTCTAATAGCTATTAAAGGAAGAGCAATAATAATTTGAAGATTAAAATACAGACAATGGTAAACTTGAGTGGTAAGTTATAATTAAACTAAGTAGACTTTGTGAAAATAATAGAAACTGTCACCCAATATAATAATTTTGATGCACAATGCAGTTATAAAAAATTTTGTAACAATCAAGTCTGACACCTTTTCCTCGGGATATTTTTTTGTGCAGAAGCCACAAGTGTGAATTAAAAATTAATTTACGCTTTTCAATGAGAATCACAGGGCAGATCTTAAAAACAGTATATCTATTTGCTTCTTACTGCACAACTGAAGCATTTATGCATGAACCTAGACAGGCTTTGTTTAAAAGCAGATCCCAGCTAAGGCTCTGTGTTTGAGTATTCAAAGAATTGTTGCCATTAAACTTGAAACTCTGTACACTTTGTACTTTGTTTTTTTAATGAACAATCATTAAATTCATATAGGGGTTACAAAATTTATTTCAGAACTGCACTTCTGCAATGAGACACATTTTTCCACTATATTTGTTACTGCAATGGTGGCTGGGCTTATTTTCACTGCTCATTCCCTTTCCTACAGTTTTGTAAAACCAGTTTTATTTCTATTAGCAGATGAAACTTATACTGCATTCCTTAAATACTGTTACTGATAAATAAGCACCTAGTATTCATGATCTTGCAGAAAAGGTTGAATACATGCCCAAGAGGCATCAATGAGAAGGACATAAAATGAATCTACCTTTTCTGCTAATTTTATGACAACATAACAAACCTTAGATATCTGCTTTTGGCATGAACTATGTTTTCTAAACTTATTTTTACTAGTGCTCTAGAGCAACAGTAGAAAACAGAAGAAATACATGATCTGTGTCTTAAAAAAAAAAAAAGGAAAAAAGGCATTAACTTATCCTGCTTAGGCCTACAATTTTTATATTATTTCTTACAACTGCATTTCTATCATCTTTTAAAAAGCTAACTTCATAATCTAAGAGAAGTAAATCATAGAATCATTGAATAGTAGGGGTTGGAAGAGATCTTTAGAGATCATCTACTCCAATCCTCCTACTAAAGCAGGTCCACCTAGATCAGGTCACATAGGTGAGTCTTGACATCCAAGGAAGGAAACTCCACACCCTCCCTTATCAGCCTGTGCCAGAGCTCCCTCCCCCTCAAAGTAAAATAATTTTTTCTTATGTTTAAATGGAACTTCTTATGTTCCAGTCTTATCTCATTACCCCTTACCCTGTTGCTAGATACCATTGAAAAAAGGAATGCCTTAACCTCCTGACACCTACCATTTAGATATTTGTAAATATTAATAAGATCTCCCCTCAGTCTCCTCTTTTCTAGACTAAACAGTCCCAGTTCCCTCAGCCTTTCCTCGTAAGGAAGATGCTCCAGTCCTCTGATCACCTTGGTGGCCTTGCCCTGGACTCTCTCCAAAAGTTCTCTGGTTTTAAGTTTTCAAATTTTTCTTCACTAAAAGTGAAGAGGGCAGTGATGCAACATTAAAGAAACATCTTTGGTTTGTTATTTTTAGTTAACACTAAGATTATTAATTAAAATGAAGGAGCTGCTAGTTGGCAAAGTGATCCGCTGGATTACCTACCTCTAATGCTAGAACCATTTTTTTGTTGTGGTAATGATGCAAGAAAGAAGTGTTATGTGGCAGGTCCACAATAAAAAAAACAACATCACAGAATTGTTGGCCCTCATTCTCATGGGGAACATTAACCTACCAAGCATCTTCTGGGAATACAACACAGCAGAGGGGAGACAGTCCCACAGTTTCCTGGAGTGGGTAGAAGATAACTTGGTGAGAGCCAATGAGGGAAGGTGCCTTGCTGGACCTGGTGTCTGCAAACAAAGAAGGTCTTGTGGGGGATGTGATGGTTGAAAATTGCCTAGGGAATAATAATCACAAAATGATCACGTTCTTAATCCTCAGAGAAGCAAGGAGAGGGATCAGCAAAACTTCCACCTTAGAGTTCCCAAGGGCAGACTTCAACTCATTTAGGAAATTGGTAGCCAGCATCCCTTGGGAGACAGTCTTGAAAGGCAAATGAGTCCAGGAAGGCTGGACATTCTTCAAGAAAGATATTTTAAAGGCACAGGATCAAGCTGTTCTGATATGCAGGAAGATGAGCCAATGGGGCATAAGATCACTCTGGCTGAACAAGGAGCTTCTGCTTGAGCTCAGGAGGAAAAAGAGACTCTATGATCTCTGGAAGAAAGGTCATGCAGCCCAGGAGAACTACAAAGCTGTGGTGAGATTATGCAGGGAGAAAATTAGAAGAGCTAAGACTCAACTAGAAGTTAAGCTGGCCATTACTGTAAAAGACAATAAGAAAAATTTCTACAAATACATCAGCATCAAAAAGAGGCCTAAGGGGAATCTCCCCACTTTAACGGATGAAGGGGGAAACCTAGTGAGCAAGGATGAGGAAAAGGCTGAGTTACTTAATGCCTTCTTTGCCTCAGCCTTCAATACTAAAACCAGCTCTTCTCTGGGCACTCATCCACCAGAGATAGAAAACAGGGACAAGAGACAGACTGGAGCCACCATAATGCAAGGGGAAATGGTGTGTGACCTGATGCTCTATCTTAACACACACTAGTCAATAGGGTCAGACAGAATACACCCAAGGGTGCTGGAGGGAGCTGGTGGAAGTGCTTGCAGAGCCATTCTCCATCATCTACCAGTAGTCCTGGCTCACCAGGGAGGTCTCAGAGGATTGGAGGATGGCAAACGTGACCTCCATCTACAAGAAGGGCCAGAAGGAGCATCCTGCATACTACAGGCCTCTCAGTCTGACCTCAGTGCCAGGGAAAGATTATGGAACAGATCACCCTGAGCACCATCCTGAGGCATATACAGGACAACTAAGGGTTCAGTCCCAGCCAACATGGCTCTGTGAAGGGCAGGTCCTGTTTAACCAACCTGATTTCCTTCTTTGGCAAGATGACCCACTTAGTGGATGAAAGAAAGGCTGTGGATGTGGTCTTCCTGGACTTCAGTAAGGCCTTTGACTCAATCTCCCACAGTTTCCTCCTAGAAAAACTGTGCCCATGGCTTGGATATACCTACTCTGCGATGGATGGAAAACTGTCTGGAGACAATGGCATCCTTGTCTGTATCAGAAATAGTGTGACCACCAGGACAAAGGAGGTGATTGTCCCCCTGTACTTGGCACTGGTGACGCTGCACCTCAAATACTGTGTTCAGTTTTGGGCCCATTATTACAAGAAGGATATGGAGGTGCTGGAGCATGTCCAGAGACTGGCAACAAATCTGGTGAAGGATCTAGAGAACAAGTCTTATGAAGAGCAGCTGACGGAGGTGAGGATGTTTAGCCAAGAGAAGAGGAGGCTGAGAGGAGGCATGATCACTCTCTAGAACTACTTGAAGGGGAGTTGTAGTGAGGTATGGGTCGATCTCTCCAGTAATGAATGATAGAACACAAGGAAACAGGCTCAAGTTGTGCCAAGGGAGATTTAGATCAGACATAAGGAAGAACTTTTTTACTTAAGAGGGTTATTAAGCATTTGAACAGGCTGCTCAGGGAGGTGGTGGAGTCACTGTCCCTAGAGATATTCAAAAGACACATAGATGAAGTACTGAAGGATATGGCTTAGTTTAGTGATGAGCTTGGAGTGTGAGGTTAGCAGTTGGACATTATGATCTTAAAGGGCTTTTACAACCCTAACAATTCTATTCTTAAGAACTCAAAATGCACATGCACATAAGCACTGAATAACAAGTTTCTATCAAGCACAGCATACATGCTGTACTAGAAATATCTTGGAAATTAGAAAAAAAAAGATGATGAAGTAAATTCATTGACACACTCTTCATCAAAAGAATATTTTGAATTGTCAAGGGTCTATCAGATTTATACTCAGAGAATGTGAGGAAAAAGTGACCAAAATGTTCTGCATGAACAGTAATGCAACTTTTCTCCATTTACACTTATGCCATCACAAGTACCTCTTAATTCCATGATAGTCGATAGAAATCAAACCAAACAATTTAGCTCTCTGTCTAATTTTAGAGTCTTAAAATACTTAGAGAAATTCACTACGAGCAGGAAATAAAATGGAGAGGCTGAAGCTGGTTTTTAAAAGATTATTTATTCTTAAACCATTAAGAAGCCTTTAAAAAATGATCTTTAGTGTATGTATTAATGCTTCTAATGCATTATTTTTTTCTATTAATTGCTGAACCTTTTGGAAGTTTTATAATAAGTGATGGATACAGAGAATCATTACATTGCTTATGCTTTCCTAGGGATGTTAATAAATCAAGCAAATGTGATACAGAACTCAAAATATCTCAGGTGGCTAGAACTGGTAATAAAAAAAAAATTCATAAACTTCTTTCACAGCTAGGGAAATACCCACTACAATGTGCAAGAGAACGTTTCACCTAATTGCTCTGCCTTTTCCGACAATATAGCATTTCATCTTCATATCCCTTGTCTACATCTCCAGATATATTCAATTGTGCTAAGAAGACATAATAAATTCAGTGGTATTAAGGGATTTAGAAAGGTTTTGGCCTTTGGAAATGTACAGTGGATTCTAGGAAGTGCAAATATGCCATGTTTCATGTTAAAAGTTGGTGCACAGTGACATTCCTCCTAAAACTGTGCAACTGTTGCAGTGCTCTCCAATTTCCTTGCCTCCTGCACTTCTCAACTCTAGAAACAAGTTAGGAATTATTTTGATTATTTTAGCAAGGTATAAAGTGCATCTCCATCCTGAACTTTAATTGCAAATCTTTCAACTAACTTCCAAAGTCATTGCTGTATGGTTCCTGAATTTAGCAACAATAAGCAGAAGCAACCAAGGACTACAACGACCATAAAACAGAACGATTCAATAGTTTTGGTTGGAAAAGACCTTTAAGATCATTGAGAGCAACTGCCAAATAAACAGGACAATTTTGCCTGAACACAAATATTAAATTAAAAAAAGGAAAGTTTTAAAAACTATCTCCTTCCTGATGCACGGCAACAAAAATTAAAATTAAAATTCTTAGAAACACAGAATGAAAAAAAAGATTCAAATGTCAAAAGCTGACACTAAAGTTCTCAAGCTACAGTGTGGGAGTCTGATTCAGGTCCTAATCTGAACTTGATCTTGGATCCAGGTTTATTCCAGTCCCATTGAAGTCAGAATCAATTGGTTAGTAGTGCCAAGGAATGATTCCTTTTGCCTTCGCTTGTACATTACATCCAATCCTAAAAATTCTCCACATTCCAGTTTCCCTTGAGAAATGAGACTGTGAAACCATTATTTTCTAACTACTACTACCTATTTCAGATCACTTATCTTTCTCCATGTCCAGTTCCTGGAGGTGAACAGAAAAACATAGATGGTTCCTAAATGGTAGCCCTCAATTTTCATCTACAAAGGTTAGGTTTGGTATTTTTAACCTATATTAGATCAAAATAACAGAAGTTTGAAAATCCATAAAGTTTTTCCTAAGATAGGTTCATGTGCTTAAAATAGAGGACAAAAACAAAATGCTAGCATCCCACCCTGGATATTTCTACAAGAGTCATTTAAGCAGTAGCAAGAAACTCCACTAACTTCCTGAAAAACAACCTTAAAAGTCGAGGGACTTCTAGTACTTTCCCAATAGGACCAAAAGGATGAGTACCAGTTTTTCCCTTCACACCATAATTTACGACTGCTCAGAACCAGTCAGGCACACAGGGAAGCACAGCAGAGTAGGATGGAGGGAAGTCTCCACCACTTTCTTCATCTCCTGAAGTGTTTCCATGAATATACTTAGCTTTCTGCACACTCACCACAGGTAAGCAATTTGCTTATGATTAGGAACTCTCTTGCAAGTCAACACTTTAAAAAACAGTTTAAAAAATACTCAGAGTCAGTACACTTTCTAAAGCATAAACTTAAATGTGAAAAATTCAGATGCAGAGATCAATCCCATCCATAATTTTAAAAAACACTAACAATGCAAAGAACGTTTCTGATACTACTCACCAAGTGTCTATGTTTGTCGAGAACGTGATTCATGAAAGGCCATTTCCCCGTCTTGATTTTTAATGTTACTGTACATTACAGAAAAAATGCAGTATGAATCTCTCAAATGTTTTCAGTGAGAAAAGGAAGGACTACAGGGAACCAATTAGTTTTGCCAGCAAACCAAAAGTGTTTGTGACTGCTGCCTCTGAGGGTCAAAAGTAATAAATTTGTCATGCACTAGTATTCCCAATATTACACCTGTGTCAGGGGACAGTGCAGGTTAATATCATAATGAGAAATGCTGAATAACATCTCCATTACAAGATAGATAAAGTGACAATCCTGACACAGTCACAGCAATGTTTTTATTCATCGTTTTTCTTCCAACCTGATGAAAGGACATACATTATTATGACTTCTATATTTTGGGGCAATGAAGCAAATCCATGGCCTACCTTTCTGACTGCAGAAGTGCAAAATAGCTGATGAATCTGCATAACACAACTTGGGGAAAAAGGGGCTAGAAAATGAGATTAAAGAATAGGGCGACACAAGCAGAGATTTACCTTCCATGACACAGAGGCAAATGCATGCTCATTCTCTACTGCATGTGCCCACTGCAGAAAAAGAGCAATTAGATCTATTAATGTCTAACCAGGCCACCATCAGCTGTCACCACAAAGTGATAACCCCAAAAGTAAGCTGCTTTAGTTAAGACTAAGTTCCTGAAGATACAGGTGCTCAGGGCAGTACTCTGCCTTTGCTCCTGAGGAAACCCCAGAATACAGTCCATTTACAAAGGCAAATGACCAAGAGATTTTCAATATTCAGTCCCAGAGAACAAATCCAAAAAGATAAAATCTCTTATATGATGAGCTTTTATGATTTGAGACCAAACTTGTGATAACCATTAATAGGAGATTATTTAAATCAGTATTCTGCTAAAATCAGTAGAAAATCTTATCAGAAATAGTAATTAATGTTAAGAAACCAAAGAGTCTATTTTAGAAATTAAACAATCTTATCCTCTATGATATGTATATATGTAGAATCATAGAATGGTAGGGGTTGGAAGGGACCTTTAGAGATATCTAGTCCAACCCCCCTGCAGAAGCAGGGTCACCTAGATAAGGTCACACAGGAACATGTCCAGGCGGGTCTTGAAGACCTCCAAGGAGGGAGACTCCACAACCCCTCTGGGCAGCCTGTGCTAGGGCTCCCTCACCTGAGCAGTGAAATAGTTTTTTCTTATGTTTAAGTGGAAGTTTTTGTGTTCCAGCTTTATCTCATTATCCCTCGTCCTCTTACTATCTACTATAGAAAAAAGGGATGCCCCAACCTCCTGACACCCACCCTTTAGATGTTTATAAATATTAATAAGATCATCCCTCAATCTCTCCTTCTCCAGACTTGACACTGTCTCCCACAGCATCCTCACAGCAAAACTGAGAAAATGTGGCCTGGATGACCAGGTAGTGAAGTAGATCGTTAACTCGTTGAAAGAAAGAAGACAGAGAGTGGTGATCAATGGGGCAGGGTCTAGTTGGAGGCCTGTATCTAGTGGAGTCCCTCAGGGGTCAGTGCTGGCACTGGTACTGTTCAATCCATTCATTAATGACCTTGCTGAGGGAACAGAGGGCACTGTCAGCAAGTTTGCTGATGATACTAAACTAGGGGGAGTGGCTGACACACCAGAAGGCTGTGCTGCCATTCAGTGAGACCTTGACAGGCTGGAGAGTTTGGCAGAGAGAAATCTGATGAAATTCAACAAGGGCAAGTGTAGAGTCTTGCATCTGGGAAAGAATAACCCCAGGTACCAGTACAGGTTGGGAATGAACTGTTAGAGAGTAGTGTAGGTGAAAGGGACCTGGGGGTGCTGATGGGCAGCAGGATGAGCATGAGCCAGCAAAGTGCCCTTGTTGGGGCACATTGGTCAAGAAGGCCAATGGCATCTTGGGGTATATTAGAAGAGCTATGGGCAATAGGTCGAGAGAGGTTCTCTTCCCCCTCTGCTCTGCCCTCATGAAACCACATCTGGAATATTATGTCCAGTTCTGGGCCCCTCAGTTCAAGAAGGACAGGGAGCTGATGGAGAGAATTCAGCACAGGGCCACAAAGATGATGAAGTCAGTAGAGCATCTCCCTTATAATGAAAGGCTGAGGGAGCTGGGGCTCTTCAGCTTGGAAGAGACTGAGGGGTGACCTTATTAATGTTTACAAATACATAACGGGTAGATGTCAGGAGGATGGAGGCAGGCTGTTCTCAGTGATGACCAATGATAAGATAAAGGGCAACAAGTACCAGCTGGAACACAAGGGGTTCTAGAGAAACATAAGGAAAAACTCCCTCACTGTCAGGGTGACAGAGCACTGGAATGGGCTGCCCTGATGACTTATGGAGTCTCCTTCTCTGGGAACATTCAAAGCCCACCTTGACGAGTTCCTCTGTGACCTACTCTAGGTGGTTTGCTCTAGCAGGGGGGTTGGACAGGATGATCTTTCAAGGTCCTTTCCAACTCTTAAGATTCTGTAATTCTGTGAACATGCATGCACTATTGTGACAAAAAGAAACTCCAAACCTTAAAAACCATTTCACAGCCATATCTGCAGCCAGTGGACTGTCCAAATAGCTAAAAAAACCTTACCAATAAATTCATAACAACTGCAGATTATTCTTGCAACAGAATCAAATAAATTTTGCTCAGTAATGGATTTAGCTCATTTGGCTTATTTTGGATTTACACCAGGAAAGTTCAAATTACCTCACCACTCCCACACAGCAACCAAAGCAAAAACTTGCTAACATTTGAGACGTGGGCGAGGAGGCAAAGTGAGTTACATCACCACCAGCTTTCCCACAAGCTGAAGAGGAGGGACATGCCAACAGTCAATAAGAACACACCAACAGGCCCTTGCTTGGCTATAGAGCAATTTTCAGATGTACCGATTCAAACTTCTTTCCTGCTTATAGCAGCAAAGCAGCTGGCTATTGTTAAACAAGAGAGGATGTGGATGTAATGAAGGGAGAGCAGGTCACACCTTGTGCTGCTGCACACAGCCTTAGAGTTTGCTGACAACACAGACCAATGGCTATTAAAAGAAAATGCTTAGCAGCAGCTTACTCTCTCCCTTTTCTGTGTTTTTAGGAATGAGAACAGAGAACTTCACTGTGCTTACATCTATGCATTCATCTTAATGCATTCATAGACAAACTTTACAATTAAAAACTGCAGCATAAATGGGAGTGTGCAGCTTAAGAAAAACCTCACAACACCCATCACTCACTGGCAACAGTAGACACATCTAGGCTAACTTTAGCAAAAACATATAGCAGAAGTCTCTATGACATTCCCATTACCAATGGGAACATAGTCTGATCTTGAAAGCATAAATTGACAAGGCCTGCCTACATAACCTGCTCACTGCTAACCATCAAAGATAGCTGGAAACTTTTTTTCCAGTATCCAATAGCATTGTTGCAAATTACACCAACTATCTCTTACCTTATTCTGACAGGTGAAACAAATTAGCCCCCTCCTGTTTATAACAACCTATATGTGTTAAAACACAGTTTTCACATCCAGTCTCTCCCAGCCTTCTATTTTATAAAGAAAATATAGCCAATTCTTTCATTTTCTTCCTAGAAACTACATGTTAATTAAACTACAGTATATTACTGGTTCTTTTACTGGCTACCTAGTTTGCTTACCTCCTGCTCAAAGCCAGGCACTCAAACTGGACATTCTTCTTCAGCTATGGTCCCAATACTACTGAGTGAACAATTAACTACTTTGCCTTCTCTGCCACCCCACATGTTGTCAATATATCCCAAACTGATGCCTTTCTGTCTCTGCAGCAAATTGCAATCAGCTGTAACTTCCCAATCTTTTCTGTAGAACAGCTTCTTGGCCACAATTACTCTTCATTTTATAGCTGTGCTTTTGATTTTTCCATTTTAGGTACAGAACTCGGCGCTTTCCTTTGTAGAAATTCATCTTCCTGATTTCAGACTATTTCTCCACTTTATCAAGCTCATTTTGAATTTTAATCAGTTCTCCACAGTGCTTGCAACCCCTGTCTCCCCTCCTCCCACACTAGCACAGCTTGGTGTCATCGTGTACCACACTACAGCTGTGACAAGGAGACGTGCTGGTGGATTTTTTTTTAATTTGAATATGCAGTGAAAAGCAAGAAAGAAGAAAGAAAAAATCAATGCCTTAAGAATGTCAGTTTAAATAGCCGGCAAAATATGTTAAAAGTGGATTAGGAATAGAAACCCAGAAATCTTAAGTATCTTCCCAAGAAGCCTATCAGCTGAGCACAAAGCTGTAACAAGTTTTTAGCTCCAAGGAAGACAGTGCCCTTTAATTTACTCCTTGGCAGCACCTATTTTTAACTATATAACCACTTTAATAAGGAATAAGAAATCTAACCAAGGGAGTTTCTGTACTTATTTATGAACCAGGTAATACAAGCTGGAGAATATAATTCTTGTACTACCTTCACTCTTTTCCATATCTTTATTACACATTTCCTGGAAACAAATACCCAAATCATACAGTCAAGGTTTCATTATTTACTCTGTATCATCCCATGTATTTTTAGAATATATTAAGTGTATAGTCATCTTATTTTAGCCTCAGATTATATGCTCAGGTGTTTTTTTTTCTAGACAAGCAATTAAAAGACTGGGAAGTCTCACAAAATGCTGCTCTGCATTATTCCATGGAGAGCACCAAACAACCACAGCATCCCATGGCACCATTAAAGCCAAGAGTTACTGCTCACTGTGAAAAGCGACTTGTGGACATGTACACAAAATCTTGCAATTACTAATAAAAAATAAAAAATCCCCAAACCTGCTTAGCTACTATCCTAAAAGCACGATGATAGATATATGCTACCTGCTAAAACCCAACACTTTTCAGATGAAAGGCTGACAATTTTATATTAAAACATGCCTTATATTAGCATTATTAGGAATTTCGTATTTCACTATAAAGTCAAAACCCCTCTTGCTTTGAACACAAGTAGTTCAGAATCATCTTGCCTTTTCTTATTTGCTGAAGAGTAAATCAAAACACTATAGAAACTTGGGATATCAGGGAAGGCTCTCCGGGAAGGAAATAAAACAGAACCAACTTGTCAAATGGGACTCCCTGCTGCTGCATACCATGTGGTGCTCTAGTGAGCTGCATCTGTTCAGCTATTAAACATAGTGGTGGATACGACACCGACAGCAGTGACATTATCAAATATGCTGAGTGGTTATTAAGGTTCTATAGCATAATCTTTTCACTTTTTATTTTAATTGGTAGAAGTTACTGTAAAATAGCTTCATGTATGATAATGCTCTTTGTGCTTGTCCATAAATGAGAAGGCAATGCTACACAATCCACAGCGAGTCTTAAAAACTCCATCTGCCTGAGCAAGGGTAAGGCTGAGTACTTTTGCTCTGTTGTTCCCTGGAATTCACTGGGTCGGGGGAAAAAAAACAACTGTGTGGGGAACAATAAGGTTTCAGGACATTAATGGAGTTCCACAGTGAACAGGAAGAACACAGTCTGTAGCATTCAGTGTGCTGGCATTAAGTTGCAAGTCCACCGAGGGTGAGGCTTGAACAGAAAATAAGAAGATATCCCAGCTCCAAAATGCAGCATGATGAGACCTGTTGAGGTTGTAATGCTTCAACCTCATCCTACAGTCTAGAGACCCAGTAAGAAAAGTGCCTGACCAACAGCGGAATACGCGAAGACTTCTCAGTCCTGTACAAGTGGCTTTATTAAGCCACAGAAAATGTATAATGCTGCAGCAGCAAGCATGATTTACATCTCCCTGAGGGAATATCTGGAGTTACATTTTGTCCTTGACTGAACATAGATTATCACCTACAAATTCTAGCACAAGAAGTTAAAGCCGTGTTAGTTGTTTCATGCTGCTGCGCTGAAGGCTTCAGGATAATTTTGCAGGGAAGTGGCAAAACTGAGGGACTGTGTCTTTTGTTCCTCGGCAGCCCTTATTCAATGTAGGCTAAGTAATTATTGAAAGCCAAGAAATGCATGAGTCAGTTCCTTCAGCTAATCCACCCTCTGGAGCATCACAATGCTTCAGTGTAAATGGGCTTTCATGAACAGAGACATTTTTAAGCCTCTCCAAACACTTAACAGGAAAACTTACCTGTTGTTAGGAGGATTGTTAAATTAAGCATAAACCACCAGGACACTGACAATATCAGTTCATCCTTATCTTGTCTGTTATTGTTGCATAAATTCTTGTGACTGGTATGATCTAAGTGAAAAACCAAAAGGACGCTCAACAGTGGCAGCAGCCCACTGTCAAACGGGAAGAATCACTACAAGATTGATAGGCAAGACAAATATTATACACCTATGGTTCTTGCTGGGAGAGAATGGAGAAGGCTGCTCAGTGATGCACCAGCAATGGAGAAGCACTAATGTCAAGGATGTCATGCTCAGGTAAGAGAGATATTGATTTAACAACTTAGGTAAGTTATTGAGAAGCAGATGAAGATGTAACTGGTAACCAGGGTTTCAGGAAATCCAGGTAAATTCTCTGCTCTGCCTCTATTTGCTGTATGACCATGGTGTGATGAGTTAGTGTCAGTGATTATAAAATTTAAGTAACTAAATTGGATGAAATAGGAATCAGACCCAGAGCATTCAGTTCTGCCATCCAATATACCAGATTAAATTCAGTGATTTTGCTATAGTTACTACTCATTGATACAGTGCTGTAAGTGAAAAGTGAGAAAGGCTCAAGATAACAAAATAGTCTAGAAGAAAAAAAGTAAATAAGCATTAAATATTAAAACAGGTTTACAGTTTGGTGGTAACACTGAGGCATCACAGAGCAAACCTGAATTAAACGGTCTAATTAATTAATATGTGTTACAATTAAGGTAGAACCTCACAAAACCAGAGTAGTATTAAAACAAGCTTTCCTTATTTGCTCAAAGTGATTAAATATAATAGCAATACTTACTTAAACAAATGCCTGAAGCAAAGCATCAGGCTCTGTAAATTTGCCTCTACACCTTTCACCTTTCAGCAGTTTTCTAGCCTAATGTAGATCCTGCTCATACTTGTATTTCTGCAGGTTCTTCAGATGAATTAATAGTGAAAGTGGAGAGATGAGAATTATTTGGAGTTAAAATCAGAATTGGTTCAGGCCACCAGCAGCAGTTTTCCCCTACTGTTGTTCTGCATCGACACACTAGTCTCTCTGACTAGTATTGAAAATTATATTCTTCATGCTACATGTTCACTGAAAAACTGCTACACTGGTACTTTGTGCTGCAGTGCACACCATATCCTTATCCTCACTTAGACCTCATAAATTTAAAAGACAGGGAGTTAATGGGCCAGATCTTGGTTCTGGCTTATATTCATAAGAAGCAAACCTTGATCTGTCCTGTGCAAATCTGGCCCTCTTTCAGTGGGTCATAGCTATCTGAGCTCTCTCTCTTAGTCAAGCTGTCATCAGGAACTAAAAGTATCACTTGATACTCTGAAAATGTATCATTGCTCACATTGGGTCATTTTTTTCCGAAACCACACATTATCAGCCATAAAGCCTACAACCTGCCTACATTTTGCCCTGTCGTGGTTTCCAACACAGTGGGTACATATGCCTTCTACTTGGTTTTGAGACAGGCATGCCTAGCAGAGAGGAAGGGGTGCAAATATTTTGTGCTTCTCTAAATTTACATGAGCTTTAGGCAGCTACAAGATAGTAAGTACTATATTACAACATATAACAAAGAGTATAAAGAGTATATGCTTAATAAAACACAATAAAATACAACGAGTAGAGAAGTAGTCATGTAGGATAGGTTGACAAAGATGCTTAGCTCTTGGAAGAAACCCTCTATCACCCAGAGCTCTGATTCTCCAAATAATCGCAATAGTTTCCTATGATTCAGTGTTTCTTCCTTTCAGTGATCAGCCAGGTTTCACTGAACATCTCAACTGTTCAGCTCTTGCAAGAGTGAAATATTCTTTAAATCTTAATAAGGTTGCTAAAATGTCTGCTAAATTTTTCATCAGCTCTTTTTATACATGGCAATGTTCTGGAAGAGTTGGTGCCAAGCTATTGAAATATCTGTAGCCTTCATCTGCAAGGATGTTGGCTAGTAACTAGTGCACAGAATCTTGGATTAAAAGAACCTGATTAGATTGGGATGGATCTAAAACATCTGGGAAAATATAATGTTAACTAGGAAAGCTGCTGCTATGGAAGAAAGATGCGTTACTTATTTATCTGTACATTATAAACTAATTCTCCTTTCTGGAGGCAGAAGTTTGGTATTTATATGTAAAAAAAAGCTGGTCACAAAAGAATGTCTCCTATATTTGTCCACATGTTTATTTGCTTTGCTCTTGCTGCTTTTGTTCTTTAATTAACCATAACTAATCAGTGGTCCTCATCAACAAGATATTCCATATGAGTACACCATACAGTCATCATCTGAAATGATTCTGGTTTTTTGGCTATCCGGTGTGCCTGATTCTGTGATAAAGAAAAGGTATGTAATCACTGAGGCCCATGGAGACTGACACCTGCTTTCACTGAGACTTGCTGAGACTGCAGAACATGCACAGCACATGAACTTGGATTTGAGGGTATGGCAGAAAAATAACTTAAGGAACAAGAAAAAAGAAAAAAAGAATCCTTGAAAATAAGACTGGATATAATCCATACAGTACTTTAGACCTTTAAAAGTAACAATATGAAAACTAAGAGTTGCTTTATGAAGAGGTCATAAGCTTCTTCATGTTTATATTAATTAAATGTTTGTTCCTTTGCTTGCCTCTCTAAATTGACCCACTTCAGTTCTTAAAAATGCACAGTTTTTGTTGCTATTATAACATCACTCAGCCCAAACTCCTCTATTCTTTATCTTTTTAGAACTTTTTTTTAAAGTTCAACAAGGCTCCGGGAAAATTAAGTTCAATGTTTACATTCTCTTCTCCTTCTGGATCAAAAGTCTCATTTGCATACAGTTTGCAACAGTAAAATCAAAGGAAGCCTTTCCATCAAATTCAGTGATGAAGTTTTGGATCTTAAACAGTTCAGCTAGCAGGTGGATTCAATTTACAGTGTAATCTTGAGATCTGTGAGGGATCTCAGTGTCTGCAATCTGGTCTCCAAGATCATTTCATATAATACCATAGTCACTTGCAATTCTTTCCATATCGTTATCATGTGATGCTAATATATGTGAGGCCATGACAATTGTTTTAGATATGTATCCACCCTCAGCCAGGCTCTTCATCTTTGGTAGAAGAGAGCACCTCAGGACATTCATCAGTATTGAGGGCTGGAGTATTTTGCAAATGACACATGATATTTCAGCTGAAAAACACTGGTTCCGAGATATTCTCTTGCCAAGTGGTACGTCCCTATCACATAGCATGCTTTTTAGGAAGGAAGCTTTTATCATCCCAAAAGCACAAAAGAAGTAGGGAGCATAAAGGAGTTATTAGCTGGGTAGAGGAAGAAGTGAGAACTTCTACTTATCACAAGACAGAAGAAGAAGAAAGTAGTTGCTTCCCTCAAGCACATTTCTAGGCTCAGGAACCAGGAAATGGCAGCTGAGAGATCAGATCTGCTATGCTGGTAGAAGGAACCTTCCATTAGGATTTTATCTTGCAGTGCTCCATAATGGCAGTCATATCCAAACTGTTTAATTAAATCAACTGTCCAAATTCCATTCATGTTTTTCATACAGTAAGGTATGAAGAACAGACCACTGTTGCTTAGTGCATGACAATAGACTGTACAGAGTATTCAAGTTGAGGCATTAAAAAACAGTTTATATAATAAAATCCCTTTTCAGAGTTTTTTTTTTAAATCTATGTCTCTGCTAATACAAAAGAGAAACTTAACTGCATGTTTTATAAGGCATGGCTTGACCATTTCAGTCATTTATTTATTTTCTTTCCTACAAACTTAGATCTTTAACCTGATCAGTGAGATAAATGACTGCCGTATTTAGCACAAATTCCCTAGATTAATTCATTGCTCCCATTGTAATTAACTTAATGTTTGTGTACATTGAATTGCATTCTCACCTGCCTGTCTAGTCCCATAATTTTTTTTTTTTTATTGCGGTGCTTTTCAGAATTCAAACCCATAAGCAGGTCTGGAAATCTTTCATAGTAATTTTTCTTCAGTTTAATACATAGTCTGGATGCTGAGTTTTTTGTTCCACAAAGAGAACAACAATCTCTTCCCATAACAGTTAAATTTTCTGTAGCAATTTCCATACATATATATTAATGACAGAGAAATAAAATCACATATTAAAATCACGCATATAAGCAGAGTAAGGAAATATTAAATATTAGCATAATTCTGGATTACATAACATCAGCCTGAAGAAATTTTAAAGTGCCTCAAGGTAGCAGAATATTAAATACCGTGACTCTGATAAACATAATGATTTCTGATGCCCACCTAGCTAGCATGATGTTGGCTGGATTTTCAAAGGTGCTGAGTATGTCCAGCTTCCTTTGACTTTAGCTACTGATGTACATGATCAGCACTTCTGAAATACCAAATCTCTGAAACCTAGTTGTCCTTTTTCTTTAGCACTTCCTGGAAGTGAATAATTAAATTTTTAATTCTTTACTGTTTCATGCATATACAAACCACTACTGGCCTTACTAAATCTTTGCATGCACAGATATGCATATAATAAGAAGGAATTCCATATTTGAAAGATGATTATTAGAGGAAACATTATTCTGAAAATGCTTTAAAAATATTATTAAACTCTTCCTGATAAAATTAATTAGCTCCAATACAAACCACCAAAATCGAAGGTATTTTTACCATCGATCTCACCAAAAGTACATCCAACTCTCTAGGCATTGATCCAAATACAACCAAGTCAATAAGAATCTTTCAATTGACTTTCCATTAGGCCTTAAGCCCAAGACATGCAAAGTATTCAGAAGAGAATAACAAAATCATTTATCTTAAGACTCTGCAATTCTCAGACACAGAAGTCTGATCCTCACTCGGGTTTTATTATTTCTGGAAACTTGACAAAAGGTCATTATACTTGCAGAAATTAAAATTATCCATCTATTATGTATACATATAATAGAATTTAATAGAGTCAGCTATTATAAGCCTGCTATAGAAGAATACTGCATATGTATAACTAAGAGAAGGAGGGAACTAATAGTCCTTTTAAGTTTACCAAAAGTTCCAGTAAGTGAGTAGGAAGAATCTTGAGAGTGGACTTTTGCAGATCTGTTTTTGAAGCTCAAAATCAAAACCCCTTGATACATTTTTTTTTTTCTTTTACACAAAAATCAACGGGAACTGGGGCTGTTTAGTCTAGAAAAGAGAAGACTGATGGGGGATCTTATTAATATTTACAAATATCTAAATGGTGGGTGTCGGGAGGTTGAGGCATTCCTTTTTTCTATTGTAGCTAGCAACAGGACAAGGGGTAATGAGATGAAGCTGGAACACAAAAAGTTCCATTTCAATATAAGGAAAAATTATTTCACTGTGAGGGTGATGGAGCAGTGGAACAGGCTGCCCAGAGAGGTTATGGAGTCTCCTTCCTTGGAGGTCTTCAGGACCCGCCTGGACATGTTCCTATGCAACCTGATCTAGGTGAACCTGCTAATGCAGGGGGGTTGGAATAGATCATGTCTAAAGGTCCCTTACAACCCTACCATTCTGTGATTCTATGATATTAAATATCTCCCTAGTTAATAAAAGTATATCCTATAAAAGACATGCAAAAATATATCAGAATTAGTGTGATCGGTAGGACCAAGGAAGCCATTGTCCCCTTGTATTCAGCACTGGTAAGGCCACACCTCAAATACTGTGTTGAGTACTGCAAGAAGGACGCTGAGGTGCTAGAGTGTGTCCAGAGATGAGCAACAAAGCTGGTGAAGGGTCTGGAGAACAAGTCTTCTGAGGAATGACTGAGGGAACTGAAGTTATTTAGCCTGGAGAAAAGGAAGCTGAGAGATCTTAACACTCTCTACAACTACCTGAAAGGAGGTTGTAGCAAGGTGGAGATTGGTCTCTTCTCCCTAGTAATGAATGACAGGACAAGAGGAAATGGCCTCAAGTTGCACCAGAGGAGGTTTAGACTAGACATTAGGAGGAATTTTTCACAGAGAGGGTTGCTAAAAGACTGGAATGGGCTGCCCAAGGAGGTAGTGGAGCCACCATTTCTGTTTAAAAGACATGGAGATGAGGTGATGAGGGACATGGTTTAGTTTAGTGTGACAGTGTGAGGTTAGTGGTTGGACCCTATGACCTTAAAGATCTTTTCCAACTAAATTTGGTTCTATGATTCAGTGATTTCTATGAAACAGGGAAACACCAACTTCCTTTTAAGCTAAAAGAAGTTTTGAAACAAAGCTGACAAAAATTTGCAAAAGCTTTCACTCGATTTTTATCCACATCTTCCTCACGGAAGAATTTTCAAGTGAAAAATGTCCTTCTTACAATACATATTTGAATAGACGTAGTACATAAATAGTTGAGACAAAGAGCACAAACTGAATTTATTCATAATCCAAATTCAATTTTCTGTAAGACATACAGTATTTTCTCTCCTATGACTGTTCACCACAGTCATTAATTGTAACTCTGAAGACTTCACAAACACATTTGGAAAATCTAAGTACAATACTGATCTATCATGTCAGTAATGCTGCACCTCCAGAGAACTTCAGGGTAGTTTTGGTATACTTTGCACATATCAATACTCTCTGTCCTTAATCATACCATATTTTTTCAGGTAGCATGTTGTCACGTCTTTCAAAATAGCTTTCTCATCACAGCATTAATTTTATTATCATAGAATCCTAGAATCATAGAATTGTTTAAGCTGGAAGAGACCTTTAAGATCATCGAGTCCAGCCTTTGTCCCAGTCCTATCAACCTTTAGATCATTTCCCTAAGTGCAACATCCAACCATCTCTTTAACACTTCCAGGGATGGTGACTCCACCACCTTTTCCTTATAATTTTTTTTCCTAATAGCATTAGACAGAATGAAATAAAAAAATATATACCACTATCTGCTCTGATTTTAATTCATTTTTATATGTTTACTATATGCTATGTAAGGCTGTTTCTTCTCTTGCTGAAATTACATAGTTTATTTTCAAAAGCTTCCCCCAGAAGAGGGTTAGGACGATGTTCAAAAATTTGTCACATCTACCTTATTCCTTATTTTAAACCTCAGCATGTTTGCTATCAGAATGATCTTCACCACTTCACCTACTTCAGCAGATCCATATTTCTAACTCAGCTTAATTAGTGATTCCTCACCTCATCTTGTTTGAGGTAATAGAAGTAAGCCCAGTTAAGCTTAAGTAGCTAGTACAGGCTGGGCATCTTTTCTAGAACACTAAAGCTGTACAATCTGAAATGTTCTGCTGGCCTTATGCTCCATACAAACTTCTTGTTCTTAATTTGAAAATCAACTGTAACCATAAAAGCAACACACCGTTTTTGCAGTCCCCAAATACTTTCATTTTAAAATAAATGACATAAGCAAGGAAGACATAGAAACTGCCCAGCCAACTCTTTCTATCGGGCAAAGGTTGCATTTTGTTGTAGATTAAATCCTTTCATTTTAACAATGAAAACATGCCATAATTTATACTTAAAACAATTATTTTAAAGAGCTTAAGTCCATTGATAGAAATCTATCCTTGTCTTCATTAGTAGAGGAAATACTACTTGTGCCACGCTTGACAATGTGTTTCCTATGCTACCAGTATGGCCAGAAAACGCAATTTTTCAGCTCTTTGAGGTAACATCTTTATCTAACTTCACTTTCCTCCTTACCATAGAAAAAACAGAAACTCAAGTCAGTGACAGCACAGTGCCTGATGAAGGTGATGACATATATATGTAGATATCTACCTTTCTGCCTAATAACTTGGAAGGAGGGTGGGAAGAGGACAGATAGGAACAGCAATCACTGGCAGAACTAAGGGCTTTAAAAGTCAATGAAAAAGCCACACACATAAGTACACATGGTGACTAACTGAACACTGCGTGAATAAGCTGCCTTCTTTTTCCATTTGGCATGGAGATGGATGTGAACCATATGCCAAGAAAAGGGGAGGGGAAAAGGGGATATAGTTATTCTTACAGCTATCTATACTTCTTTTATATGTCAACAGGAGACGAAAGTGGCAGTAGACTTTTAGAGATTATATTTATTTCCTCTTGAACTAGATCTCCCAGTAGAGACTGCACAGGGGATCGTTTCCATAAGAGAAGTCAAGTGATTTCTATGAAAACCAATTGGTGTATCTCCGGATGACTAATTCACATTAAAATCCCTTTTCTGAAGCACAGGGATGCATATGTATCATACACACAGCAGTCCTTTGTATCTAAGTTGCTACAGTACAGATGAAGTTTTACAACAACCTATCTCGGAATTAAAAATATTTGCACTGGAACTGTTAAGCATCTGGTAGCAATGCAGACTACACATTTTTTTAATATTTATCATATTAACAATGGTTATTTGGGGAGGTTAAATCATTACTTTCAGTAACTCTGTTCCTAACCTAACACTACACCAGTGACTCAGATGATCAAGTAGCAATTTTCAAAATCAGAATTTGTTATGATCTTGATTTCATTATTAGGTTTATATCATCTTTAAGTAAACAGAATAATACAGAGGGCAAGCCCACAATGAAGTACCATAACTTTCTCTCATAATTTCTTCTTCCATTTCTAGAATGAAGGCTAAGCTACCTTCTGAAAACTGAAACAAGCACCCTGCCCAAAATGCTGGTGAGGACTATGATCTAAATTTTTTTAACTCAATGCAATAGTTCTGAACTTTCTTTGCCACCATTCTGTTGAAAATATTAAAACCTGTCCTTACACATCCATCACAAATTTTGTCACTGGGGAGGATCTGAGTGATAAATGACCTTCTGGGTTAATTGAAAGCTCAGTAACAAAAGAACCAGTTTCTATCACATTGTAAAACTGAATCTCAGCATAATTAAATCACAACTATATCCTTCTTATAATGTTATACCTCTTATAACACAGGTAAGTTATCCATGCACTGTGCATCTCAATGTACACAGGTATTTATTTCTCATGCATATTCATTACACAGACATGGGAGTAAATGCATGCAAAAGAACAAGCAGAATTAGACTCTTCCCTTCTTCTGGATTTCCCTCCTTCCAATATTCACAGCTTTTGCATATTTCTGGTTATGTATTAAAGACATTCTTATTGACATCTCAACACTAGTGCAAAAAAGTTTTGAATTACATGACCCCCCTACTGCTTTTATTTGAGCTAGTTTAATGCAGTAGCTGCCAATATGGAAAAACTTTCATCCAATAAACTATTTTTTAAACATAACATATACATATGCCTCTCAATTTTTATGTTCTTCATTTTTATAACTGTGATATGTCACAATGTCTTGCTGAGCTAAAATAGATCTCAGGTTAAAATCTCAGAAGTGCCTACAGTTCCAAGGTACTTTTTGGTACCATGAGCACTTTTGAAAACACTGCCTTTCAACTTCCTTTTGAATGCTAGCCTTATTTGAAACAGATTCCGAGATATTATATCCCAGCAGGTTTCCGAGCTTTATCTAACATTGATGGCCCTTGAAAACATCCTTGCCTGATGTTTTAGGATTTCAGGTCAATCCCTTAGTATCTCCACTCTAGAGAGAAACTGTCTTGAAGCAGCTCTCAGAAGGTTAGACCTCTAGTGAAATTTCTGCACAGTTATAATGGATTTTGCTCTAAAGCAAAGCAGGCTTCAGGGAGGTTCCCAAAGTCTATTGCAAAGACAATAGGAGGAGGCCAGGATCATCTCACAGACTATGATGATAAAAGGCCTTTTGTTTCTTTGCAGAAATTTAGAAAATTCGGTAAGGTATAATTTACGATTTTCCCCATCCCTAGCTGGGATGTGTTTCTGACCATAGAAAACTCTTAATTATTCTTTTATTTTTATCATCTATTGATACAGTATGGATATAAGAAAGTTATTTGAAAAGTCAAAAACTGAAGCACTTATTGAGGAGACAATAATTTCTGTTCTTCAAGTCATATTAATGAACCCTATGTTTGTTTTAAAACAGAAAAATCAGGGCTCAACAGAAGGTTGGACAAATATTATCGTTTATACAGATATCAGGTATAGAAAACGTGTAAGGGGCTCATAGAGACTGTGGATGTCTCAAATACTGTGTTGACTTAAGGTTGGTATGATATTGCTACGAACAGGCACAAGGTTGTTATAGTATATCTGCCTCTATCTAACAACAAAAAGGGAAGAGGACTGAAGCAGGAGCCCATGAAGGCAGGTTGCAGACAAAGCTCCCAGTAATTTCCTAGAAAAGTTATTAAAATAAAATGATGGGGGACAGACTGCATCGCACATTAATGGGTCTACTTATTGCATGGGTCTACCTATTGCATGGGTCTACCATCTAGAAAGATCACCTGATATCCTCACTGTGCCATGGCACAACTGCTCCTGTAAGACTCCACCTATTTCAGTCCCATATGTAAAGCAGACAAATACACTCTCACCTGCTATGCTGATTAACTAAAGGGGCTGGGCTTGTCAATGGATGAAGGACATGGTGAACTTTGGACTAAAAGGACACTGCTGGATTCACAAGAGGTGATTTCTTTCTCTCTCCTCACCACCCACGCTCTCTCTCTCTCTCTCGTTGGATTTCTTAAAGCATTGTGAAATTAATAACTTTTGTATCATGCCATTTGACCTTGTTTGTGTCTTAATCCGACCCAAGGGGTAGATGAATTTATTAAACTTCACCGTGTTCAGAACGTGACATTAAGTAGATCAGTTTAATGAACTTTATTACCTCCAGAATGTGGCCTTAAATAAACTTTTCTGCATTCAGAACACTACAAAAACTACAAGAAAAAGATTCCTTAATATGCTAATGAGAAAGAAAACATTGTAAGAAGAAAGTAATACTGTTGACCACAGTGGGTGGATCTGGTCTCAGATTGCAAAGAAATGGGTAAATGATGACTAGGCACCTGATGTTAGATGCAGCTTTGGAAAGCAAATTTTTAAATTCTCTTCAGCAACATAATACTTGCCTTGAAAAATGTAGGCTCTCAGTTTTTCTGGCATCTGGGAGAAGTTGCTTTGTTCACATTTTTAAATTAAGATAGTACAATACCAGCCAGGCATTTTGCCCATGTCCATTTTGTCCAAGAGAAGTGTATAGCCAACCTCTGAATTTTATTTAAGACCTTCTTTCTTTGTTTATTTACTCAAGCCTATAAATAGAAATAAATCACCTTGGTCCACAGTGCAAGAGTGCTTCTACAGAAATAAGAAGCTTGGGAAGATTGAATACCGTAATTCCCTCTAATTCTGAAAATGATTACTGCTGAATGTTTTCTGAGGGTAAAAGTGTAATTGGTTATAGATCAATAAGTAATTTCATTCAAAAGAAACTCTTCTGCTCCTGAAAGTAGAGAGATTCTTAAATCAAAATCAAACTAATACATTAACAAAGTTAAGACTAATCTAAACAACAAAATTTTATACTGCCCTAGTTACATTTATCTCAACTGATCATTTATTTATGTTGCCAGAAAAATCCAGATGCTTTCAGTTCTGATTGCTGCTTACTTGCTTTAAGGCAGTTGAAATTACTTTTTTAGGCTTCCTAGCTTGACAATCTTGCTTTCTGCTTAAGATTTATCATCACAAAGGAATGGTGAAATCAGAAGATAAATTCTAGTGTTAACAATAAGCACAATCTATTGTGATACATTGTAATTCCCTTGGCAGATTCCAGTTTAAATCCTCTAGGATTAATGCACCTTCCTCTGACATTGCTAAGTTCTATTTTATGTAATTAGATTGCAGTAAACGGTATGATTTTTAATTGAAAAGCAGTATAAAGTAGCACTGAAAAAGTAAAATGCATTTTGAGAATGTCTGAAACCCGATACGGTATTGTATGCTATAAGCCATTATCATTTAATTCACTATTGACTCTAGAAAGTTCATTAACAATTTGCTGTATTTACATCAAAATAAAATATTTTTTAAAGCCACAAATAAAACAGTCAAGACAAGAAGAAATACCATGCATTTGTTAATAATACTTACGATATGCAGCTCTAAATAATCTCCAAGCCCAGTAGAACTGTCCACTCGTACCAATACAGCTTCTTTTTGAACAGTACTAAACCCTATTGCCAGTCTGTCCGCACGAGTGCTTGGCCGATCGTTAGGAGGCCACGTGTAAGTGATTTGTCCACCACCTTTGCTAAAGATATATGTAGTTCCCGCTGTAAAGCAGAAATAAACATAGTTAGCTCACTTGCACCAATGCAAACCCATATGGAAATCATATGCTCTGCAAAAATCAAGATGTTCTCACATAGCACATGGATTCATAGAAACAAACAAGAGTATGTTTCGACATGAAGAGGTCTTTATCTCTGAAAATTTTGCAGCAAGTGAAATATTAGTACTTTTTATACGATGCAATCAACACAGAATATAACATAATTGCATATGCAGTCACTTAAAATACCAGAGCTCTGATTCAGAAATGTCTATCAATTCAAGAGAGTTCTTAAGCATATGCTTGAGGAACATGTTTCTGTGATGTGCAGAACAGGGATGAGTTGAACTGAATTCTTTCCCAAACTGAGTATAGGTGGAGAAGAAACCAATTCCAGTTATCTCATGACTGACAAAAAATGCACCTCCTTATTTACACAGTGAAAATGATACAGATTATATGATACGTCGTCATGCCCAGCAAAGCAAGACATTAACAAATACATTCAGATAAGAATTTTACATATCTGAGGTTTATCAGCTTGTTACTGATGGGGATAACAAATGGAAACATGCTTTACTTGTCATATCAGGACAAGAAGATATCAGTCTACCATCTAAGTAAGCAATTGCTTGTTTGCATAATGTTCAATGTATAACTTAGAAGAGTGGAGATCTTTACACATGATATCCAGTGTGCACTTAAAAAAACTAATCTGTTTTAAACAAGCGTCATCCTCTAAATCTACTTAGCACTCAGGTGCTTAACTTCATCACCCGTATACTTCCTCTGAGCTAAAATAGCAGCATACTCAGACATTTTCCATTTAAACTTGTATCCTAACAATAGCATATAGCAGGTAAATTGTATGTGTACTTGATTTTTCATTTCTAAAATCACTACAAGCTGCCCACTTCTTTCTTATGAAGGCAGGTCAAAGTTTAAGAAGATCTATCAGTGAATTGTAAATACAGGTGAGGTGTCCACATTTACTAGCTGAAAGATGGCTCACTGTGTGGCTACTCTCAATTTTATTTAGTGTAATTCCACTTATTCCACCCAATACCCTTACTACATAATTCCCATGTCCACATAGTGAAATAATGCATAAAGATGTAATTGTAATTTTATTACATCCTTTCAAGATTGACTAAAAATGCTGGAAGAATACAAAAGGATCTAAAATCCCTCAAACGTGTAGACTTTTAAAGTCAAATCCAAGAAGGACTGTATAGTTACACCACTCCTTCAACTTTCAGATGGCTCAAAATCTTTTACTGCTGAGTAAGACTGCTTTGTGTCAACCATCTCAAAGCAAAAATGTTATCTGCTTTTTTGAAAAGATATCCTCTATTTATTTCTAATATCACTTTTCCTTTATGGAATCGTGTATCAACTCATTACATTTTTCCAGTACCATCAATTTATAATATTTTATGCACTGTTCATAGCACTTAAACTGTAAAGCTCATTTATATCAACACAAAGCTCATTTATATCAACACACTTTCAGAATACCACAGTATTTCAAATAGAGCTCTTGGCTTTTCTCTTGATGGCAAAATATCAATCTTCATGTGTTTTAGGAAACCTCTTTAGTAAAGACAAACAGAATAACAGCTCAGACATCTAAGGTTTCACTTACATTCTATCAGGATAATCAGGGTTTATTGTCATTATAAAGAGTTGTGCAAGAGTATTGAGGATAGGGGCTATGCCTTTAAAAATGCTTCTTAATGGACATGGGCAAATGGTGTCTGGTTAAGAAATGTATGTACCAAAAATCTAATCTTCTGCTCTCCTGCCCTTGCTTTCCTCATATGCAGTGCTCTAAAATGCACAATAACCTCTTGCATGCATTCAATGCATCAGCATTGATGGTTCAATCTCCAGTTCTAGAACACCCCCAAACAAAGATATATAAGATAGGTAATAGCACTCTTAATGGTCTCCAAGTTCTCCTCTTTGCTGCTAGTGTTGACTTAAAATCTTGAGTCCATTGGAAGTGACGGAGTTTGGACCTTCATACAGTATGTGTCACATTGATAGCTCTAGTGAAAGGATTTATTCTCTGTTGATGAAAAACTGAGGGCTTTATCCAAAGCTCATTGAAAACAGTGACAGCCTTTCTGTTGACTTCATAAAATGTTGTGTTGGGTCATGAATGAGATTCTTGTAAGTAACAAAACAACTCCTTATACCTCAATGTAACAGATTAAGCTGTTAAAATAGTAGATAACATTTAAGTGGGAGTGCACAACTCTCCTTGCCTTCGTTTTAACAGATGTATTTACCCAATATAGCAGACAAAGAAAATGTCTGCCAAGCAATGGTGAAGTCATACTGAATACAATGACCCAGAACTAAGTCTCCAGATCTGAACAATGAGAGACTGTTGTTTTTATTCAAAGTGAATCTTTGTCACAGGTTTTTGCTAAATATTGCCCTTCAAATAAACCAATGAAGAGCAATTTATTCCATACTGCTGCCACATTGAAGTTAAGGTCAATGTCAGTAAGGATGGATAAATCTAGCTGTAAATCTTAAACTACACAGAATTCACATAAAAGTTAAAAATCTTATCTTTTGTCTATGATAATATGTGGCTTGTGGCTCTCTACAGTAAAGCTTTCCCTTCTTTCTAACTGTCCATTTTGTAGCTCTTCAAACTAACTGCATGTCTGGTAACAGGCTAATTAATCCATGGTGATGAATACAGATCTGCCTCTAAGCTGTACAGGGAGTCACGTTCTTTGAATTTCCTGTATTAATTATGAAAAAAATGGGTCGGAAGCCATTTGAGAATAGATCCTCTAGTGTTTATATTTCAAGAAAGACAAATATAATAATGTAAAATTTATTACTCTGGGATTGATCTCAGCTTATAGTCTGACCTCCCATTAACTATAAAAAGCTAGAAATTGTGCAGTGGTTTGAAAACACCCTGCTTCTTATCAATTTTGGATTTGTTAAGAAACAACAAGGAAGCCTAAGTCACTTGCTTCATAAAGGCTTTTATGCTCTCTGACAAACCTTATGTCTCTGCTGTTCTTTCAGAATATTGTCACTAAAAAACAGTCATCTTCCTTCTCCATCTTCCTAGCTTATGGCACTGTGTTGTTTGGGATTTATCATCTCAAGAGAATTGAAAACAGCAGAACTACAATGTCAAGAATAGCAATGCCATCAGCACAGTACTTGTAAGTAGGCAACTCCATAATATGCCAGTTATATCTCTCAGACACAGAATTTACTGCATAATTCTTTATGCATCTATGCATCTACACAATGTTTAGGAAAAATGTCCATATAGCTCTTTGAAATTCTTAACTGTGAAAGCTTGGTTCCTATTGTAACAAACTGCCAGTGGTCAAGACATAGTAATGTTTTTTAATGGCCTGGGTTTCTCAAATCCTACTTGTTTGCAAAATTCATCTTTATGAAATAGTGCATTCACTTCAGCCTGGCAGCAACTCAAGGACGTTTGCTTACCTATACAGTATTAAGCAGATAAATATTTTGTTTAGTACACATTTACTGTATCTATTACTGTGCATGACTGCAAAGCTTTTCAGTATTTATTGCTCTAAAGTCACATCTGATGTAGTTTAATAGTGTATTCAAATCAACAACTTTCTGCCTTCCTCATGTTTCTCCCAATCTTGTGTTTAAGGCACATTGCACTGAAGGGTAATATATATAATTCCATTTTCCCCATATAATGTTAGTAACTTAATGTTTATTTTCAAAATTCACATTCTGTTTCAGATGCTCTCCCCTAACTGGGAACGCAATGGTTTGATTTTGCTCTGGACTCCAATGAAGTATGAGTCTATCACACTCTGTAGCTGCAAAACTAAAGACTGAAACCTGTAAACTTCAGCAACGAAAATTAATAGCTGCCCTTTCATTAGGAGTAAAGCTTTTAACTATTATAAAAAATATGAAGGGTAGGCATTGCTGTTTATAATGAGAAATTACCCAATAACATAACTTTCTTCTTTCTCTATGTTATTAGTACTTTACTTCATTCCGGGCTAGAATGTGAACTATCTTATTTCTACTGGTAAGTAATTACTTGCATTGATAACTTGCTGAATCCACTGAGACAATTTGTGCAGGCTGCTATTAATTACCAAGAGAGAAGAATTTACAACATGAATGTCTCAGTCTCTCTCTCTCGCTATATATATATACATATATTTATATATATACACACACATTTGCACAAATATCTATATGGTGGCATTAATCACATGTGCTATATTCAGGGGAGAATATAAATCTCCAGGAATACTTCTTTTTACATTTTCATCTCCTTTTTTTCATCCCTCACAGGCTGAAGTTCCAGAAAAGTACACTAAATTTCCACATGTAGATTTGTACAGATTTTCTAAAGCAAGAAAGGAATGCTTCATGTCTGAAACGTCATATGTCAGGGGGAGGGAGAGGGTGTTTCCAAATAATCATAGACTCACAGAATGGTAGGGGTTGCAAGGGATCTTTAGAAATCATCTAGTCCAATCCCCCTGCCAAAGCAGGTCAATCTAGATCAGGTCACACAGGAACGCATGCAAGTGGGTTTTTAAGACCTCTAGAGAAGCAGACTTCACACCCTCCCTGGGCACCTTGTGCCAGGGTTCCCTCACCCTCACAGTAAAAGAGTTTTTCCTTATGTTTAAATGGATTTTTTTTGTGTTTAATTTTTTTTCCATTACCCCTTATCCTGTCACTGCATACAACAGAAAAAAGTAACATCCTAACCTCCTGACATCCACAATTTATATACTTGTAAATATTAATGAGATCCCCCCTCAGTCTACTCTAGACTAAACAGCCCCAGGTCTCCCAGTCTTTCCTCATAAGGAAGAGTCCTCTGATTATCTTGGTAGCCCTGCGCTGGACTCTCTCCAGAAGTTCCCTTTCCCTCTTGAGCTAGGGAGCCCAGAACTGAACACAGTACTCCAGATGAGGCCAGAGGGGGAGCAGAACCTCCCAAAGCAGTTTGGTGGATTAAAGAATAACTCTTCTGTATGTTTCTTCTTAGACTGTGATATGTTATTAATTATTTAAACGGAACAGAGAATATATGCCACAAGATGGCAGCATGGAAGGAATAGCCATTAGGGTTAACCATAGGAAGAAGATGGGAAGAGCTGCTGGAAGAAGTATTTAAAACTGAATATCTGATTCAATTGAACACTTCCTGAAGGCATGCTGGTAGACTCTCTTCTGCTAATCCAGACAGGAGGCTGATCATGGATTATAACTGCCTTGTTGAAACAATGACATCGGGCTTCCCTAAGTACAGTCTATTTAACAGCAAAATAGGTGTATTGGGTGGGGAAAAAGATTTCAGAATGGATCATTGCCACTAGCTCTCCAAAAAGCCACAGGTGTAAGAACAGAGAAATGTTCATTTTCTGGCCAAGTTTCTCTTAGACTCGTGGATATTAGGGTCTAGGAGTGTATTAATGATGTTCTTTTGACCACATTCAGTTTGGTGAACCATAAAGGGTCATAGTTTTTCTGGAAATTGAGTACCACTTGAAACAATTCCTAGTTAGGTCCTTAAACCTATCTGACTGCATGCTCAAACTATGACTGTCGCTAGCAGTCTCATCATGCCAGGTCATTTGACAACTGTACGATCACAAACTGCATAGCATAATTCCTTAGTAATTCCATTAGCTCATTCATTGATCTTCCACTATACCAGAGCAACCATAAGAAGACTCACTGACCAAATCAGCATTGACAAAGACCATTGCTGGATTTTGTTATTAAGATCTTCTTTAATCATATCAACTTGTCACTTCAGGTAAAGATGCTGATGAAAATAATGAGAACGGAAAATGCCTATTTGCCTACTGTCGGCCTTCTGCAGCACCCATCTTTCATTATGTTACAGCTAACTGTAACCTGTAAAATTCAATTTTTCTATAATAGAGACTGAAGCTACATCACCTTTACAGTGGCTGCTGCTAGCTGAATTTCCAAATTTCCAACACTATCTATGATACTACTGAGGCACTTGCATTCTCTGCATAGGTTAATAATCTGCTGATTGTAATCTAGAACTGTAACCTGTTTCAAATATGGATCATGTCTTAAAATTTATGGTCAAGAAACTAGTTTCACGCAGACAATAATTAGATGAATATGACATCAACCAGTTCAATCATCAGCTGAAGTAATTTATTAAAATGAATCAACAAAGCAGTGTCCTCAGTATATAAAAGATGCTGAAACAGAAGAGCCTTCACCTCACTGCTGCTGTCTGCTGCCTCTCCCCATTTATCAGCCAGTCAATACCAGTAACGGTTAAAGATAAGACACAGCCTTCTACATTCCTCAATAAAAACCCCCACATTATATAGCTACTACTAATGCAAACATAGCTTTATGTTGTATTATAGAACTTTTCTTGCCAAACCACTACAGAGACCCTGATTTCCTTTATCAGAGCCTAAAAGGCTCTTCATCACACAAGTTTCCATAGAGATCTATAAAACGGTGCTGTTCATAGTTAAATATATTCAGCTATCTCCATGAGTTGTCTCCAGGTAAAGGTCTAGGTGGTATTAGAACAACACAGTCTCAGGTCAAGCTGAGAATCCTGGTCTTTGCAATGACACTTATTGCAAATTCAAGGAAGTAACACAGGTGCAAACACAGATTTTTTTTTTCCTCAATTCACAACAGTATGTAGATTAATCAGCTTAGTACCACTATCTCCTGCTTTAGCAGGGTGGTTGGACTAGGTGATCTCTAGAGGTCCCTTCCAATCCCTACCATTCTGTGACTGTGACATTTCAAACACCATCTACTCTTAGCAATTTAATGAAAATCAATGGCTGTGTTAGAGAGATCAGTAGAACTCAACCACTATAATTTTTGCTTGGCAGTATCCTGTAGGGCGTTTGGTAGTTGCATACTAGTGGGTCAATCAGTACATTTAGTGTGCTACACTAGTGAGACAATGGTGCCACACATTTGAAGTGTCATCAAGGAGCTCTGGGAGGAAAAAGGAACAGAAGCTATTGGATTCTTGCAGTAAGAGAAATATTTGAAAAACAAGGCACCATTACATAAAAAATCAAGATAATTATTTTTGTTGCTTTTGGAACAAAATGTTCATATTTCAAGCCAAAATATATCATATTTTTCTATAATGACGACATCTAGTTCTTGCTATCAATAGGGCCACTAAGAGACAGTCAACTAAAACCTGTGAGTAATGATGGTTCAATGGATATGTGTGCTTATAAAGAACAAGTCTTATGCAGCTTAGCATTGGTGTTATATGTTAGCATAATTCTTACTATCATAAATGACACAGATGGTTAAAAGAAAAGTTTCAAAGAATTAAAAGGATATTCCAACTGGAGGGTTTCTACTATCTTTACTCGAATCAAGTAGCATCTTACATATTGAATGACCCCATTGATTTAGATTAACTGGAGTAAAGTACTACTCAAACTGAGTAGGCCCATCAAATTAAGAGCTTTCAATTGTGTTTAAAATGAATATAATTTTGAGAAGGGCTTTAGCTAATAACACCAAGCTGAAAGGACTTCTAACATAACGTCAAAATTAAAGTTATCTGTTCATCTTATTAATAAAACATGAGTTGTTTTACTGAATGCCAATAGATTTGATAGGTTGTAGGCACTGATTCCATAAAATTATTTTTATTTGAAATAACTACAGCAAAAATTTTTGAGAGTTTGTTGATCTCATTAGCCAAGTTCATTTATACAAAAGTGATGATTTATTTTATGAAAGGGCACAATCTTTCTGATGCAAATCTGACATAGACTGGTAAAATAAAATTATTGTTCTTCTGCAGAATATCTCAGATTACAAATTTTAGTGGATAACTATTATTTATCACTTTTCCAGTGTGGATGACTTTTCAACATGAATTTAGAACATTTCTGTATGCAACGTAAGTCAAGTAATTCCCCATTATTGCGGTGCACCTTTATGAAATGTAGATGGTTAGAAAATTACATGTTTCTCAAATCAAAGCCTGCTTTAAATGTCGTACTGCAGTCAACATGAAACATTTTATTCCATTATAACTCTATTAAAGGTAACAAGGATACAATGTGTCTGCTTCTGAAAGCTTGCCAAAAATTCAGATGGAAATTAAAAGTCAAATGTCTATAAATAAGGCAAGGTTTTATTCCTCCTACAACCTTGTCAACATATAGTTAAAAATAAATTTCTTGAACAGTGTCTAGAGAACTGAAAATTGCATTGTCAGGAAACACATAGAGAAGGCAATGAGATGAAAAATATTTCCGGACAGACATAACGTAAAGGCATTATCAGACTGAAATTAGTAAACTCAAGTGCTGTTGAAGACAATAGGACTGTTCTGGTCCCCACAGTCCTTACATAAGGAAATGTCAAGGCTCTATACTTCAATTTAACCACTGTTACATTAAATTCCATTAAAATAAATGAACTTCATGTGCACCAATTTGCTTCTTACAGCTTATTAGTTGTGCCAACACACAAGGAGAATGCTGTTAAGGAGCTGGTTAGTTGGTGGAATTTGTAGGAGGATGTAGAAACTAGGACACTAGCTCAAATACTATACAGGTCGATAGAGACCAAATGTTGTTACCATCTGTTGGTGGCCTATATGAAATCATTCAGTGGTTCCAGTCCAGGTATCTTACAAACTAAACAGATACCTGAGAAATTATGTAGGCTAATTAACTTGAGTTGTTAGAGTTTCCAAGCTTGCTGACTCAACTGGGAGGTACGTAACTTGAAGAGAAACTGCTTATGCATAAGGATCTGATCATCTCTCACAAAAGTAGCTTTGTATGTATTTGCATATAGGCCAAAAAACAAACTGAAGAAAATACAGAATCAAATTTTCTCTGTATGTGTCCATGAAAAGGCAATGTCCTTTTCAAATAAACCATATTAAAAAAAAAAAAAAAAATCAAGCCTTTATTTCATGCAAAACAGAGGGCTCGTAGTGTTGTTTTTATTTTTTTTTTTTAATTTAAGCACCTACACCAGTATCCTGATTCTCAGAAGTGTTGCAGCATTTCTGGCAAACTTTAAAAATCAAAATCTTATTCTTTAAATGAAGATACAAACTTTTGAAATAGCTTGCCTTAAGTCATTCAATAATGTTAAAATGGACAGGAGGTTGGCTGCAAACGTCTAGTGTGCTTCTAGGCTAAAATCTTTATTTTCATTGGCTTTCTCGCTAGTGAAATATCTACTTATCTTGCATTAACTTAGTTTTTTTAAGTGACATTTCTGTTATCTACCTTGCTAAATTGTGCATCTCATAATTCACTCCTGAAAAATCCTAAAACTTCTTAGACAGTTCTTAAAAGTAATAAAAATTGGTCTTAGAAGGATTGTATAACATGCTGAAAATAAAAGCACTGCTAACTGCAAGCCTGCTAAACTCACTCAAAAATAATATAAGCACGACAAGGAAGTCAGATGCTAAACTAAGATAAGATGCTATTATTACTTGCAGCAGAAAGATGGTAATGGCAACAGTGCAACTTACAGTTTGCTGAGATGAGTAAGTTGTACTGTGGATAATGAACAATGAAGTTCAATATAGCTTGTTTATAAAGGTGGTGAAGAGTAAGAATTTCTGTGGCATACATGCTCTCCTACTAGTTACTCACTTACTAATAGCAGACATAATAGTGTTGTGATAGCATTTCTGAACGTTTTTCAAGTAGACATACATGGACTATAGCTGAGGAAAAAGAGTGTATTTTCTTAGAAGTGTTACATCCTGAAAGGCAAAAATAGAATCGAAACCGTTCTTCTTTAAACAAAATTAAAATTAAATGAAAGATATTAAATCTTTGGAAAAACATAGAGTTTCAGCCTCCCTGAAGAACAAGAATCCACCAATGAAGCAGATGTTTAGTTGCTAGAGGTGTCTCAGAGGCAGACTTGGCAAAGGGAAGGACTGTTGACCAAGCTACATATTAACTGCAGTGTTGTAGCATTGTATTGTCTTTCTAACTCCAAGCATGAGCAAGCCCAAAAATTATTGGTATTTAATTTAATCTGATGCATGGAGTAATAACTGATTTTACAAATTGGTAACTTTTAAAAGCAAAGATAGTCTTCATCAGTATCACATATATACAAATCCCAGAAAAATATCGGGCCAAAGAGGCATAAGATGTGAAAAGATCTGGTTGACTGGCTCAAGGACAGCCCAAAAATAAGAACCAGTAAGCAGCTACAAGTGAGACTTTATCTGGAAATACTTCCTAGTCATTATCCTAAGGATTCATTTCAGGACAGCAATGTTTACTTATAATATCAAATCTGCATATGAAACAAATAGTGTTTAATAGTGGTACACAGATCCAACTGCATTTTCTTTAAGGTTACTAGACCATTGTCGACAGCAGGATGAACATGATCCAGCAATGTGCCCTCATGGCCAAGAAGGCCAATGGCATCCTGGGGTATATTAGAAGAGCTACGGGCAATAGGTCAAGAGAGGTTCTCCTCCCCCTCTACTCTGCCCTCATGAGACCACATCTGGAATATTGTGTCCAGTTCAAGAAGGACAGGGAGCTGCTGGAGAGAGTTCAGCACAGGGCTACAAAGATGATGAAGGGAGTGGAGTATCTCCCTTATGATGAAAGGCTGAGAAAGCTGGGGCTCTTTAGCTTGGAGAAGAGGACACTGAGAGGTAACCTCAATAATGTTTACAAATACGTAAAGGGCAGGTGACAGGAAGATGGAGTCAGGCTGTTCTCAGTGATGTCCAATGACAGGGCAAGGGGCAATGGGTATAAGCTGGAACATAAGAGGTTACAAAGAAATCCAAGGAAGAATTTCTTCACTGTGAGGGTGACGGAGCACTGGAACAGGCTGCCCAGATGGGTTGTGGAGTCTCCTTCTCTGGAGACATTCAAAACCCACCTGGAAGAGTTCCTGTGTGACCTACTCTAGGTGGCCCTGCTCTAGCAAGGGGGTTGGACTAGATGATCTTTCAAGGTCCATTCCAACCCTTAAGATTCTGTGATTCTATGATTGTAATAGCAGCTAAAAGAGAACAGCCAGGTTGGGACAATTCACTTCCAACTTCTTTCTGTTCTGCTCCATACAGATTTCCAATTTTGATCTGGCACAAAAACACTAAAAGCCTTGTCATTACGATAATTGCAATAATTCTTCTTAGAAAAGTCCTTATGCTGTTGTTTGTAAGTAACAATTCACTACCAGCTTCAGAGGATAAAGAGCTGCAGTAAAAAAATATGTATCTTATCCTTTTCACTGTTTTACATAATCGAGTAATTAGGGAGCATGGTTTAACCACTGGATTCCACAACAGTGTTTGAAAAGAACCTGATAAAGCAGTTTTGGGGTATAGGCTAGTCTTTCATGTCAATGGGGACTAACTCAAGTGTCAATTTTGACACTTCATTTGCTATTACTTAGTTCACCTGTGTATTCAAGAAAGGTGAGCAGTTAATCACCCTTCCTAATTAGAGCAATGATTTTGTGTAGGCTCTCCCAATCCCAAAGGTCTAGCTGGAGGAAATTATGATTGCTTGTATTTTCCTGAAGTGAAGATCAGTCTTCAATAGTTTGAGAAGTCTTGCTTCAATGTAGCATTCTATAATAACATACCATGATGTTAAGAACCTTTCAAATCTACAATTAATGGCAATGCACGTGGAAAATTATTCAGTGCAGAAATGTGTTCATAGATAGCCCTTTTTTCAACAAGCATTCATCCAAGTGTGCTAAAAAACCAAAAAACTAACTCAAACCAAAACAGAACATTTCCCAAGGAAGATGGTAGAAACAATGACTCATACTAAAAAACAGCTGCAGAAGCAGCTAAGGCATACTGACTTGGATGTTCTGAGGACTCCTGCACTACAGTCTTTCTTTCACAGATTCACGTAAAGCATGTTTCTACATCTCTCACAAAGAGTGAATCCATTGAAGAGATCCAAATATTGAAAAAGTGATTATATGCTATTTGACTTAAATTTTGTTAAATTAAACTTTACAAGTCATAAGGGAAAGAAAGCTCTCTGTCTTATAAATGTTTGTCTAATGAACATCAATCAGAAATTAAGATTCATTATTTAAATCTAGATGGTTCTGTTCATATCCTGTTTGGATCTCAAAGGACCCTACATATTCCTTGCTCACACATGCTGGAGTCTCAATAAGATAGCTGTTCAATGAGAGGCTTGCTTTGTGATGATTTTGCTAGCATTTGTAATAACAATACAACCTAAACACTGCAGTTAAAGAAGAGAGTAGTATTTTTTGAATACCCTGCTGTTCTAAAGTGCATTGTGAATATTAACATATTCCAGTAAATTAGTTTCCACTCATTATCATAAGCAATTACTTACTGTTTAGATGCTGCTGATATTAAATTGGCAAGCAATTTGCAAGAACTAATATATAGTATAAAAAGCTTTTCAACATTCTAACAGCATGAAAAGACAAATGTTTCTAGTAACAGCCCGTTATATACAGATGTCTCTCTGTATATAAAAATTCTGTATATCTCTTTCTATCTGATATCTCTTCTTCAGCAGCAAGTGGATAACTACCTGAGGCTCTATAACAAACTCTTTATAAACTTTGTTTTGATGCTGTATAGTAAACCATAAATACCTCAAGGCAAATGTGACAGTAACATCTCATTCACACTTGAAAGATAAACTGTTTTCATGCTCATTTTTGAAAATAATAGCTTAGAAAACATATTGATGTGAAGTTCAGTTCTTTTCTCTCAAAGCTATTACCTGTTCCTGGTATAAGACTGTCAGATGGCAAGGGTAAATCAAAACGCTTGTTCTCAAGTTACAGGTAGGGACAGAACAAGATATGGAGAACCTGTCCTGCTTTCAGCAATAACAAAAACTTGAGCTTATTTATCTTCAGTTCATGCAAGCAGTAATCCCAAATGAAATAATCAAAGTTACCTCAGAATAAAAACCCAAGTAAGAAAAGACGCAGGTCTCCTTTTCTGAAGGACACTTAGTGAATGTTACAGAGACATTCCTTAGAGGGTGTTCTGCTCAGCCACAGAAAAGTTGCAGATCATGTAGCATAAGCCAAAGGTAACCCAAAGAACTTTGTGAGATGTCTAAAACAACAGGAACAATTTGCTTTGTCATTTAGTTTACATCTTGGCCAAAAGTTTCAAGTGAATTGGGTCCCAGCTGAGAAACAAAGCATGCCTTTTTGGCTTACATGACACCATTTCTCATGTTGCTCCACACAAGGGAGGGTCCTTCTTTCCCTGAGCCAGCCTGCACAGCCTAGGAGCAAAGAATATGCACCCAACAGTCCCATCTGACCACAAACACCTCAAAGTTTGCCCTCTGGATACAAGATAGACATGCTAATCCTTAACACTCCCAGTGAGCAGAACTACCTCAGTATGCCTAAGCAGAATTTCACTCATGCTTCAGTTTGTAATGTACTCACAGATACAGATCTGGTGGGATTAAGTATCTGTTTAAATTATAACCCCCTGATTGAGGGTATGAGACTGTAAACTACTTGCACAGATATTATGCCTACCTACTTGTTTATACAAAACTGTCTTTAATGTGACTGTGAACCTTAATAGGGACCTTGGGAACCCAGTATACCATAAACAAACCACAGTAGTTTAAGCAATTCCCAGAATACATTTCTAAAAATATAACTTGTGATCTCAGGTCTCAATCTTTCAAGTTACATTTCAGCCTGGAACCAATTACTATAACCACTTTTTCTCATAAAGTACACAAGGTTGTAATAGAAATAATAATACACCCTTAACTGTAGGAGTACAGTGGTCCCTGTCTGCCATGCTTGATTATACACTCTTCTATTATAGATAATTGAATTGAAAATAACTTTGGTAAAAATAGGTATAACTTTTAAAAAATCATTTAATCAGTTCTTAAACATATTTTACTGTATTCAAAGCCGAAGCACTTTCTGCACTTTTCTTGTTACTACCTATAAAAACATACATTTCTATTTTTTTCTTTTTTAATTAAACTTTCCAGTTAGCCTCGTGTATTTATACTGCATGACTTTTGGAGCCAAAAATGATGTTTCTTGGTCTGCGAAACAAAGTAACAAAGTTCTAATCTGAGTAGCAAACACCATTTTTTATTCTTATTGACCTTGAATACAAAAAACCTTCAGCAACTGTATGTAATGAGAGTGCTCCAGATAACGTGATATGCTCAGAGTAGGGCTTCAATCACTCTAAATTTCTCCTTTCATCAATCCTTCATCCTCTCCTTCTCCTAATCCTAATTTGCGAGAGTTCTGACAAATGGTTTGGTTTCTAATGATGTGGCAGAAACCACAAGCAGATCTCAGAGCCACAGGCCATGTCTCCAAACAATTCACTCTCTTCTGCTTGGGAAAAAAAAAATACATCACCTTACAGCTGATGTTCAATATCTGTGTCCTTAAGCTACTAACTTCTTGCACACTAAAGGAAGAGGAATGGAAGCTTCAAATTATATTTTGATAAATAAAACATGATATATAACAGCATATAAGGGGAAAAAAACCCAACAAACAAACAAACAAACAAATCTCAGAAGTGCAATTCTACATTTTATGGAGAAATTCAGACATGTCTACAATCAGAATCTTGGCTTGTCATGAAATGCAGACATAAGAACTACAATGAAAATGAAAAACACATAATTATTTCCTTAGACAGCAATTACTATTAATTCTTACTAAATGTTTTGAAATCCAAACTTGACTTTTTTCATATCTGCATTTTACAGAATCTAAGGCAGTGATGAATGAATAGGAATGCTCACTAGAGTCTCATAATCTTACAATATAAAATACTGAGGAAATCTGAAGTTTCACCAAGAAAAAACTCAATTTTTAGAATTAACAGTTTCTTAAAAATTAATGAGGAATTCCTAATTTGCAAATGCTAGTAATGATGTATTTTTATATTCAATAGCAGCTTGCCTTTCAACACCTCACAAACATGAACCATTGTTGTCATAATTTCCAAGACAGAAATAACAGTGCAGTTAATAGGAAGGCCAGACTTGATTATCTGCTATGTCAACAAGATGATGCTGGGAACTGATGCTTTCAGCTGTCTTAATTTTTGTGTGATCTGACTCCCTCAAAGCCTACATAAAAGCAGTTCCATGCACAGATCAGGGGTGGGTTTAAGGGAAAGCAGAGATATACACGTCATGAATAAGAAAAGGATACAGAAAACACTTTGGATTAGAATCACACCGCATCTCTTCAACAATAGTGTCAACAGAACTGACTGTAAAGCTTGCAAAAGGGTTGCAAGAGGGCATGACATTTATTTTCCCTCCCAAGACAGGTCAACCAAAGAATAAAAGTGACAAGTTCAAGTTAGTCTGCGAGTTCTTTTATGCTTATGCAAACATGTAGCACATCTTGAAACGACGTTGCACCTAAAGAACCAGTCTTGCTCAAACTGTCGTGCGAGTGGGTGGAAAAGTCTGCTATTGCAACATGTTAGCTCAACTTGACAAAACTGACATAATAGTAAAGAATAACTAAATCACAATCAAATCCTCTGAATGTATATCAGACCAGCCTGGATCTCTCAAAGCCTAGACTATGTTATGTCAGGTGTATCATCACCTCTTTGTCCAAGAGACCTTGTGTTACACAGCTTCAGGAAGCTGATACAGCTGAACCAATGCTTCTTCCTGCTCTGGAATAGACAAGGTGTCCCTGTGAGCTGTGGATTTACACTGCCATGGGATTGAACTCACAGCCTTGAAGAGCACATTTATCCTAACACTAACATCAGGGCATGCTTAAGTATTTTGCGGATGTTTCATCTGACCAAGGGATTAAACTCACAGAATAAGACAAAAATGATAAACCAGGAGTGGAAGTCACAAAATTGCAGATAATCAGAATCCACAGGGTACTGTAGCAATGCAAACACAACCATTGTCAATTTCTACAAAATACCACCTAATTATGGCTGTTATCAAAGGATAAGTCGAAGGTCATATTAAATGGTACTAAGTACACTCTGTACTTACACTGATATTCATGTTAATGTTCATCAAAGTAATTCCTGTTTTAAAAGGGATGATTACTTCATACCATTATCAGTCTCAGCCTTAATATATTATACCATCTCTAACAGACAGAAACCTCAACTTCAGAAAAAGATTCATTACCTCAAGTACTGAGTCAATATGAGTTGTGTGTCTCAGAGGAAATACTGTTTTTGCATAGGAAAAAAAAAAACTCAAACAACCCAACAAAAACATAAACCCAAAAACATATTTTTTGAACAAGACATTGTGCCCCTGAGTCTTCTCTCCACTTTAGGCAATGAACTGGATCCTACACCAGTAAATCAATTTATTAATTATGGGCAGCATACAGTAAATTGCTTTCTGTGACAATTTGTACTGATGAGAGAGAGCTATTGAGGAACTTCTCCTTTGAAGAAGATCCTTTAACTGTCATGTCATGTGTAACAATCAGTAGGTCCCCTTGCTCCTTTCAGTTGCTCTCCAAGTTGGCAGTCTTAAGACAGCATTTTCAAAAGAAGCCAAATTGGTATGTTATCCTCATGTTCTTCTATATAATGTTTTGTATAGGAATAAAGTGTAGTTTCATCTGAATAGATAATCTGAACTATTATAGTTTGGGATTTTTTCTCTCAATGTATTTCATTTATTTATTTATACTCAAGACAGAGAATAAAAGAACAAGAAGCCTGACCTTTGGACAACTGTCAGAAAGCCCAACTCTGCAACTACAACAACCAGCATGACCTTCTTCCCTGAATTCAGCAGCTAACAATCACAAACAATAAGAAAGAAAAAAGCAATCTGGCTTGTGTAGAAAACTGGACTTAGTCAGGTAACACAGCCTGCTCCCAAAGCACCTGAAGATGTACACTTTGTAAAACTTTTCAGACCATCTGAGACCCAACAGCTGAATTTCAGAACTGTTCACGGTGAGACTCTGTCAGCAGCAACTCCTAGTTGTACCAGAGAGATTAATACAAATTGCTGTAGCTCTGTCTCCATCACCTCAGATTCAGTATCACATACCATCCATCTTTCTGTGGGCACCACAAGAACCTTAATATTTACTCCTCCACAATCTGTATCCAATTTGTACCACTGAGTGTGCACAGAGCTGTTAGGAAGGATTGTGAGGGTACGGTTCCACACATGGAGACTATGCAGACTATTCCAACACAGCACTGGAAAACAGTTTAATTTGTTCACAACAGCACACTTTCTGCAGCAACTGGGCTGCCTCATAATATGCCAAAGTTTTGTTTCCAAAACATTTCAAACACAGAGCAACCAGACCAAGGTCAAGCTCACTGAAAGCATATATTGCAGCAGTAATAGAAATGCTGGAAAGTAAAAGACATAATGGGATAAAAGTGAAGAGAAAACCTATCACGACTACTGTTAATTCCCTATCAGTAATCCAACAGTCCAAGTGAAATACAAGTAGCATATGCCAGTCATGCTCAGAGAAACAGAAATAATCACAAACATATTTGCTGGCCTCTTTCTGTACTACATAAATAGTGGCTTCGGTTTATTGGGACAAATATTCTATGCCATGCAATATGCTATATCACTCAGAAGGCATGTCGTTGATTTTATTGATTCACACCACTATCGTCAACAGAGTGATTGGAAACTGCAAAGAGATTCTAGATTGATAGACTGATATTTCTAATTATCTAATGTATATAGCTAGCTTTATTTCTGCTTTTTCATTTGACTTTTCCATTCTAATAAACCCATTGCTTTGGGATACCTACTCAATAGTCTTCTATTAAAAGAGAAACAGAACTGAGTCCATTAGAGGCACTTATTAATATTATTAGGATTTTACAATACAGTAGCATAATCTGTCATTTGCCTGAAGTAAACAGTCTTATAAGGAAAGTCCATAGGGACAGTAAAACTGAAGCATTTTTTTAAAGTGGTGAATACTAATCAGATATAAAATTGGAGGGGAAAAAAAAAAGTAAGAACAGGAAGATATCTAAGTAGACCACGCAGCAGGCATGATCCCAGGGATTCAAAATATGACAGTAGTATATAACTTGGAGAGGAAAGTGGGGAAGAAGTAATCAAGGACAAACTGACAGGACAAAAATACAGCTCTTACTAATAAGAGATAGAGGAGAAAATCAAGACAGAAAGGCGAACATCTGAACACTTGCACTGAAATCAGCACACTGTGAAAGGTGAGCCAGAGGTTTACAATTGAAGACTCCAGGCTCTGCTACAGCCCAGGAAGAAACTATCAAGGCTTTTTCCTACCATTCATGTTGTAATGATTCATGCACTGGAGGATACATGGAGTCTTAATCATCATACACCTTCTATTCAAACAAGACCAACATTTCCTACACTCTCATACATCTTTAGTCGATGCCTTCCTACATTTGTACTGATTTTGGTACTATCAGATTCTTGCTCACAGTAACATTAACTAAACTCAGGGTTTCTATATAAAGAGGTGTTAATAATGCAGCTAGTCATTTATTGAGCACAAAAGAATTGTAGCATAAAGTGCACAGTAATACTATCTATTTAGATTGTGTGAGATAATAGTTTCATAAATTGTGACTGTGGTAAAAATGATCAACACGGGCCTTTTACAAGGTCAGTAATAGGGAATTATGAAAAAAACACCCTCTGTAGCATCTACTGCTTTAGAAGTCAGGTTTCCTGTTTAGTGCATTACAAAACAGATTTTGCTATGTCAAGGAACTTTGTTAATGTCTTTAAAAAATCATAATAATAAAAAAAGCAAAAGCCATACTGTACACATACAGCAGTTTCTAAAGTATCATCAAATAAAACTTAAGAAATCTCTTCATTTCTGCCTATTTGCATTTTATTAGGTTAATATGACGATGGTAAAGGCATTCAAGGCAAAAGTATTGAGCCCAGCAATTGTTTCTTTTCTCCCTGGCATTTAAGTAAATTAGAAATAAATAATCTGAGGACAATTGAAGCGAAGCAACATAACACTGAAATAAAAAGAAATTGTCTCTGGAGCTGTCAAACTGGAAGCACCATTTGGAAGGGTTTGTATATTCTGTATCTATTCCACAGAGCAGACACATACAACACAGTGAAGCTGATACAAAGCTTCCCTCTTGGAGGGAAAGTGGGCAAACACGTCTAGAGTTGTGTGTCTCTATATATTCATCCTCTCTTTCCTAAACAGCTAACTGGTGATAGAAAGAATCCCTTCCTAGACAAATCTGACTGCCTGTGGGTAGATCAGAAACTAAGCCTAAAATCTAGATGTTTGTTTTAGATGTGAAGAATCCCACTTCCTCAATAAATCATAGTGCTAGTTACTGTTGGTTCAAAATCATTCAAGAATTCTGATAACAAGCTCAGCAGCATGGGGAAGGGCTGATTTTCTGTGTTGACACACGCCAAGGAGGAAGAACAGGTCAAAAGAAGACAGGCAACAAAGTTCCCAAACAGTTGATTAAAAAAAAAAAAATCCCAACAATTATGTGATCAATTATCACTTAGGCTTTGTTAAGGGATCATTAGATCCAGATAGGCACTAAAACCAGATAAACTGAAAAAAGAGACACACAAAAGATTTGCTTTGCACCAGTCCAGAGCTCATACAGTATAGAGTTTGCCATTAATTCTCTAACTTTGCATCTTTAACTAAGAATTAGTTCTTTCAAAGCAGTTTGTAAAATTCAGTAGCTCTGATTCATTTGTAAGCATTTTTTCCTTCCTTTCAGTCCATACATAGCCAATAGACAGCACAGTAAGCATGCTGTTTATCAGTCTCATCCTCCAACAACATCAATTTTGTACTTGTATCAATCAATTTTTATGTAACCTAAATCACTCCTTCAACAAAAAAGCCAGAAGATAAATATTTGATAAGAAGTAAGATGGTATATAAGATCTTCTCCAAGATGTAGAAGTCCAGAATGAATGCCTAGTGGAGTAGAATAACACATGGAGAAAAACTTAGTAAATAAACAAAAATCAACACAACAAAAATGTCTTTGGGTAGTAACAGTAAATTATCCTATTGCCCTGACTTTAAAGTAGAATGTTACTTGAGACACCTTTCCATTAAGCACAATCCTACTAAATCAATGAGAACTGTTATTTAAGGAGAATCAAGCTTTATATTTCCTAAATGGATGGATGTTACATGTGTAGGAAAACAGCAGCAGCTAACTCTGGGCATCAAAATTAAGTGCTCTATTTAGGATTATAGTTTTCCTAAGCAGTCAAAAGAAGAAATTTCACTCTCCATGGGAGGTTATTCAGATTCAGACCATCTAAATTTGGAATCTAAATCTGTCCAGCAAATATATAAGGGACTCCTGGATTAGGCCTATAAATTAGAGTCAGTGTGAGTATTGTAAAGGTATCCACAGACTCTGTGCCACTGTCCATAGAATGATAGATAAAACTGCCACGGAAAAACATGAGTACTCTACCTGCATGATCTTGCTTATTCCTATTAAATCAGATTGTAAATTTCACATAGCATATTAGGAAGCAAATGTCCACCTGCACATTAAGAAGGACTAATAAAGTTCTGATTTATTTTCTTTTAAAATAATAAGGATGAAACATTTTCACCAACTGCCGTTAGCGTCCAATTTAAGTGCATCACTGAACTGTCTTGCTCTTTGCAGTTGTATAAGCAATTCAACAGCAATGATGAATGACTGCAGATGAGTAGGTACATTAAACCTCTACAGTCAGTGTCTTCCGAGTTGCTGCTGCTGTGTGTATTTACCATAACCAGAAAAGAAAAATCAAGAGAAGAGCCTCTGGGAGAAACAAAAAATGTGGAAAGTGCAGTGTGAGATAACGTGTATTATGCTGCATCGGTGTGTCTCTACCACAAATGGAATAAAAAAGAAATCCAGTGCATCCTGAGAACAGATGGGGAAGGGGGGACCTGAAGGCATTCCTTGGAACAGTATGCAAAGCAAAGATAATTACTGTGAGTTTCAACGGTAGAAAGAAAGAGTATTTCAAAGCCTAACAAGATACACTGGACACTACCTGTGGGATACAGGATTACAGGATACAAATATTGAACAAAACATTTAGAGTCAGGATTCTAAATACTCAAACAAAAAACAAGAGAATAGTCACATCTCATCAAGTAAGTGGAATGAGTGCAGGAGAAGAACTGGAAAGCATAGGAGGAAAGAAGAAAAAGAGTTGTTAGCTAACAAGATGAAAGACAGACAGACAGACAGACAAATAGAAGTAAAAATTGAAAACATCATAGAAATTGTATCTATGGTAACACTGAAATAGAAATTAGTAGACATTTTTTCTGCATTTGAAATCTGAAGGTATGAAGAAAAGCAAGCCAAGTTTCCAGCTATTTTTCTATAGTCTGCATTATAGAAAACATGTCAGGAGACAGAGTATCAATCAGGTCAGAAGAAGGGAAATAGAACATTCTTTTTGCTTTCCTAGTGAGCTTCACTTTTTAGCCCTTGTTTTCTAAACAAAAGACAGGTAAATTTTTTTCAATAAAATATATCTGGTTGGATTTTGGGAAATCAGTTTGATGTAAAAGAACATAGGTTTCGTATGAAATTGCATCAATCATATTTAAAAAAAACCCACCACATTTAATTAATCTAGAGTAAAGAATATAAAGGGTTGTTTTCCTTGATTGCCTTTTCTCACAAAATAAACAGCAGAATTAAATATTTATTTGCACACTGTCAAATTTGGTCTTTATATATATTCTCAAAACTTATTAGCTACATATACACAATTACTAACATAATTTGTAAGCACTTACTTATAAAATGCTACAGCATTTGCCACTAGAGCTTTGTTTCTCTCATGCATTGCATGGTTCATATTTTTTGTTTTCTCTAACCAGTTATCTTTTCTATTTAAAAAGGAAAGCTTGATTTTTCATTGCTTAGTCCTTTGTTCAGTCATTTATACAAGAGCAAGTGGGTGTGAAGTGCTGGCAGATGTGCCACCCTATGTTACACTGCTTCTAACAACTATACAAGGAGAAAGGCTCTGGATACTTAACCTCACCCTGTCTGTTTTACCAGTTAGACAGTAATGTTCAAGTCTTATTTATTGGACTGTTTAACCAACGGAAAAGACTTGGAATCTGGCTGTCAAGTATATATATATCTTAATAGAAGAATCTTGTAATTTTCAATCTATCCATTAAAAAAAAGAACCCACAACAGCAGGAACTGAAATAGAAAAGACGCAAAACACTGGTGAATTGAGAATGTGAAAAACATAATTTGTGACAAAACTCCTCCATGTCTCAAGCTTGAAAAACTCTGATTTGTATCTTAAGCATCAGTATTATTTTGTTTCTGAAAGAAGTTTCATAAAATGACTGTTCAAATGTAAAATGAAGTACCTCTTTACTCAGAGAATATTATTCAAAGGAAAAATTGGACAGAAGTGAATCAAACTTTTCCTGCATGATAAAGTACATCTCATGCATATATCCTGTGCATAAATTACATTCCTGAGTACACTGGGAGATAACACATTTGACTAGATAATCTCTAAAGATCCTTTCCAACCCCTACCATTCTATGATTCTATGATAACTCTGCACTGCACTGTTCAAACCACGTTTTCTCATTTCAACTAACAAACATGCATCCAATGCAATATTGCCTCAAATTGTGCTGACAGAGATGCTGATCTCAGAGTTCACAGAACTCACAGAATTCCTAGTACAGAATTTTTAAATCTATATATAGTACCCGTAACAATTTTCTCAGATGCTGCATATATATAGAAAATGTGTTAAAACTCTACTTTGAGAAACTGTTCTATCAACACACTAGTGCAGAAATTCCAAATGCTGAAGTTTCAAATTAGTCTGTTATTTTAACTGACGAATCTCTCCAAAAATCTTCTATAAACAGTAAATTCTACAAAAGAGGTCTTCAGCACTTTGTGAGCATAAACTCAAAACTGGCAGAGACATAGATCATGGGAGTTTAAATCTCAAAAGGAGAAAACATGAAATAAAATTAGGAATATGAGGACAAGTCAAGATAAAATGTACAACTATTTGTAAGAAGATAATGAAACAAGAAATCAAATTTTAAAAAATCCAAACCAATCTATATGGAATTTTGAGTATATGGAGCATATCCCCATGGAAAACATTAGAAACGTTTTCTTCTTACACTAGAAATTAATATGGCTCATATAGAGATATCCTTGCTCCAAAAAAGATGAACAAAGGAAGTAATTAGGAAATTATCATGTTCAACAGTGTTGAGAAACTATACTGTAAGAGAAACTATAATCTTATGATAATAATCATGCAAGTACATATCAGCCTGGGTGTTATATGCATCTTCAAAACATGAGATTGAAAAAAGTTCAAAACTACTGTGATTATTTTGAGAGGTGCTGATAAAAGGAAGTACCACACATCTCTTCGTGGGAGAACTTTTCAAATGGTTAGTTCTTGCCCTGGTTCACGTGGTCCACTGCTCATAGCAGTGGTCAACTGATTCTCTTAGCAGTGTGTCAGCTGATATACACTCAAGAAGCTGAACCAGAGTGCTAGGAACCAGTCAGCGAGGCTTCATCATTCATAAATTTGCAGAGCTGTCTTCTGTAGTGCAATGTTCAAGTCTGGACTAAAAGACACCTCCAAGTCCCTGGAATGTGGTTGTGTGGAGCCTACACTGTGCTTTCCATGTGATAGAGTTAAATCTGAGTCATCATTGTGTTTATGATTGGACTATGACTAATATATTCTATGGCTCTTGTTAAACAAAAGTCTTGAAAATAAAATAATTTGACCCAGATATTGCATATCATTTTTCCCATAACCATGTAGAGCAGCTGTTTCAAACTAGAACTATATAAAAAGGATTTGAGCAATTCTTATTTGTATTGCATAACGAAGGATGTCTACATCACCGAAATAAGAGAAACTCCCTCTTAAATTGTACTCTGACACATATTTGTTGTGCTCTGTGAAGTTCATGCAACAACTGTGGCAAAGATACAAAGTACAATAAGCAGCTTAAAGCTTCTGCTTCTATTCTGAATAATTTATCAAATGCTTAGCTGTATTTTAAAGACCTCTTTTCATAAGCTCATATTATAGCACTAAGGGCTAAACTATAACTTCCCCACTCTCACACTGACAAACCATTATTCATACAACTAGTCCTATTGTGATAAAACTAAAGTGCAGCTACAAATATAGGGGAGCAAACTGAAATCAGAATTGGCAATATTTTCCTAGGCATCTATCGTTCTGCAACAAATACGAATGAACGATTTGTTTGATTATTTACACACACGGGATCTCTTCCGCACATCACTTACGAAGTTTAAAATGCTGCATTTTAACAGACTTTGAGTCCCATATATTGAACAATCTCCCATTTAAAATCAATATTCTCCAAGTGGGTTAGCTCAAAAGGTGATTTCTATTTTTCACCAAAATGCCCTCACTATGCATGAGGCAAACATAAGTAAGTCGTCTCAGAGAAGAACGATTACTCATTTGCAGTGCCTCCAGGTAGCAGGAAAACAGTTCTGCTTCAGCCAGTTTACATTCAAGTGGCATTAACTTCAGAGTGTGTGGGTGGGGGGTGGTTGTTTTTTCTTAACTACTTCAGTTAGCATACAGAAAGAACGTAGAGATTGGAACAGCAGGCATCTACCACCTTAAAACACAAGGATCTCCTTATTCAAAACTGCAAGTGCTATTTCTCTGCTGCTTTTGTACGGGGTAAGATTAAACCCAGAATGTTAAAAGAAATATTCAATCTGACTGCAGACCGCCAATATTGTTAGCTGGATCTGAAATTCTAATGGTTCCTAAGAAGCTGTTACAGCCTAACTAGTCAACGATCCCTAAACTAAGAAGGATTTACATTACATGACTAGCCTAACAATTCTGTAAAGGTTGTTATAGTCTACCAAATCACAGTAGCAGAGCATCACAACCTCAAAGAAATTACTCCTGTGGAGTACTTCCTGTTAGCAGAGTGTATAATCACTATTACCAAATCAGTGTACATAACATGCTAATTGATCAGTGAACGATAAAGGTAAATATTATGTTTATCTGAATCTTCTCTGTGTCCTATATATGTACAATTAAATTCAAGAGTACAGCACGTTGCTATATTGCCTTTTCCATAAGAAATGACAGATCCATGTGATTTTTAAATTAAAAAGTAGAAACTGCTTTTTAAGGCACTGAGACCCAGACAAGGAGAAATGGAAATTTTAACACATGCTGTTTCATCAAATCATTACAAAGAGAATCTTTACATCACTTAGAGAGGATGAATTCAACTATGCCAAGTTACAGTCTGCACTTCTTCAGTTATAAGAGATTGTTATGTTGAAAGAATGCTCAGCTCTTGATATACCAGCACAAAATAACCATTTTTAATAAAATTTACACTGATATCAGTGACAGCAACATTTGTTTCCCATGAAAATAAATTATTCATTGTAAAAAGAACTGGTGTTAGGTTTAAGATTTTCTCTGATCACTCAAAGTTTTTTAAGAAATACTGATTTCTGCCATTTTTTTGTTTGGATTAACTCCACTCTAATTTAGTTCACATGGATATGCTAGATAAAATTCTCTCTTTCTGTCTCACACATGTGATAATACAGAGGACAGTATGGCAGGTGAGAGACAGGCACTTGCACTGTCACCCATGTGGGTTGCAGAGAGAAGGCTGTTCAGAAGTCATTTAAATCAGACCAGCATCCTATTATTCACTGAGGCAGTACATTGTCATCCGTATCACAACAGTAATGGGGAATAGAAAAGCTTCACTACATTTAATACTGCCAAGTACAATCACCCAAATGACTGACAACAATTTCAGATAACTGACAATCAATGTAATTTTCCTATTTCAACCATTTTAAAAATAGACCTTCAGCTTCGAAAATGTTCCTCTTGAAGATTTTTTTTAACAAGTTATTGCAAAGACCATTTATCCTGGACAGAGTACTTTTCTCTTTTCTCATTGTCTGTTCTCTTGAGAATAATCAGTGAAGTATAATAATTTTTTTTTTTTTTAATTTCTTTGGCAATTTCAGATTCCTAGTGCAAAATGGAATCCCCAAATCAAACCAAGAGATTCAACTTGTTCAAGTTAACCTGCCTTCTTGATTTTACAGATAATCCATCATAATGCAATTTATTGACAGAAGAGTGTATTCCATGTACATCATTTCATACAGTTTCAGTGTTTTATCAAGGTAATTTGAAGTCCACATTTATTTAATGTTGATAGGTAAGGTGAAAAGAACTAAAATTCACTATTTTTTTTTTCTTTGAGCTACCATTTTTTTTTTCTGACGTTTCGGTAATCATGTACAGAAAGATCTAGTCTTCCATACTGTGCACTGCTGATTTGCCTACCTAAAAATGAGCAGGTAATCATAAGAATTACCTTGTCCGTTACAGAGAAAGGTGCCTGCATAAAGTAAAATAAACTAAAAGGTGGAATCAGGCTCACAAAGAAAAGCTTGCACCCAAATGAGCTTCTAAGGTTGTAAAGTGGGTTTTGTGATAGGCAGAGGGGAAAAAACAGTAGTACAGACAGAGGCTTCTTCACCACGTGTAATGATCTATAAAACGTGGGTTTTTTTCTGGACTTAACCCTTTTTCCTCCAAGTTTCATAGCTATCTCTAGTTCCATAAAGAAGGCAATACTGAAAATTCTGTTTCTCATAAAAACAGTCCCTGAAAACTTCCTTGTCTAATTAGTTTACTCCAAGATATTGCACATGCAGGGTTTTTTGTCTCTTAAATGCTCAATGATCGCCAAAGAGATTTTGGCCAGTTTTTATTTGAAGAGTCAAGCTTAGTTAGTTTTATATTGGTTGAGACTAATAGGAAAATATGAGGAAGAGCAAAAAGGTCAAAGTAAATTGCAGAAGTATTTCTCCTGACAGCATTATCGGAAGCGTGACCATTTAAGGACTAATTAGGAGAAGGGACCAAGAGAAAGGGAATAATGGTTCCTAAAGGCTAATGGAAACATAACACTCATATCAGTATTCTTTTTTTCTCTTAGGCTGGGTTAACTAAGGAAAGAAAATATATTAATAAGTGCCAATATAATACCTTCAGGGCCTTGACTAATACAAAAAAAGATGTATGGAATATAATTTACGAAGGATGTTCTGGATGGCTGCTGTCTTGTAGGATCCTCAGTTTGAAACCTTTAAAGGCCATTCCACAGTGAATGTAAAAATAACTGGCAAGAGTACCACCAGACCAACTTGCACTAAATAGGCAGATGACTACTAAATTACATTGCTTCCAGTAGTTCAGTCATTTTCACAGAATCACAGAATCTTAAGAGTTGGAAGGGACCTCCAAAGATCATCTAGTCCAACCCCCCACCAGAGCAGAACCACTTAGAGTAGGTCACACAGGAAATCGTTCAGGTGTTATCACAGAATTACAGAATGGTAGGAATTGTAAGAGATCTCTAGAGATCATCTAGTCTAACCCCCCTGCTAAAGCAGGTTCCCCTCGATCAGGCCACACAAAAACGCGTCCAGGTAGGTTTTCAAAACCTCCAGAGAAGGAGACTCCACACTCTCCCTGGTCAGCCTGTGCCAGGGCTCTCTCACATGAAAGTAGTTTCTCCTCATGTTCAAGTAAAACTTCCTGTGTTCAAGCTTGTGTCCTTTACCTCTTGTCCTGACACTGGGAACTACAGAAAAAAAGACTCTGTCCGTCCTCTTGACACCTGTCCTTTAGGTATTTATAAGTGTTGATAAGATCCCCCCTCAGTTGTCTCTTCTTCAGACTGAACAGTCCCAGTTCTCACAGCCTTTCCTCATAAGGAAGATGTTCCAGTCTCCTGATCATCTTGGTAGCCCTGCGCTGGACCCTCTCTCTAGAAAACATGCCTGTGTCTCTTAACTGAGAAGCCCAGAACTGGACACAGGATTCCAGATGAGGCCTCACCAGGGCAGAGTACTACAGGATAACTTCCCTTGACCTGCTGGCCATACTATTCTTGATGCATCCCATAATGCTACTGGCCTTCTTGGCCATGAGGGCACATTGCTGGTTCATGGTTAGTTTATTATCAACCAGCACTCTCAGATCTTTCTCTGCAGAGCTGCTCTCCAGTGGGTCAATCCTCAGTCTGCACTAGTACATGGGGTTGTTCCTCCCCAGGTGCAGGACTCTGCGCTTGTCCCTGTTGAACCTCACGAAGTTCATCTCTGCCCAACTCTCAAGTTGGTCGAGATCCTGCTGAATGGCAGCACAGCCTTCTGGGGAATCAGCCAGTCCTCCCAGTTTGGTGTCAGCAGTGAACTTGCTGAGGGTACACTGGCCCCTCATCCAGGTCATTGATGAAGATGTTGAATAAGATTAGCACCAGAACTGACTCCCATGGAACTCAACTAGCCACAGGCCTTCAACTATACCAGTTTTGCAGACACAGAACCTGTCTAAGGCTCTTCAGAACACAGGGATATAAATGACAACGAATAGTATAAAAATAATATATTTTCTCAAGAACTGTACAATAAAAATAATTTAAACCAAAATCTGAGAAAGTAACGAAGTGAAACGTGAACCTCCTTAAGAAGGATCCACTAAATTTTCATCTAATATTTCTTTCATTTTTTTCCAGAAATATGTATTGCCCTGGAACAACTAAATAATCACTGTAAATTGTAGTATTTCACTCTTCTTTGGACACATGGCATCAGTAACCAATGCATTAAAAAACCCCTCTCTTCTATTTTGCATAATCTTGGGGTTTGCAGATCCACAGCAACAGCAAAGTCAGCAGCGAGCCACGTATAACTGAAGCAGACAGTCTAAGAAGGTAGTTGGAAAAACTAAGAAAAAGGACTGATTTCACATTGCATTTTTATTTTACATTTTTATTATTAACAATCCTGTTTTTATGGTATTTAATATGATTTCCTCTTGCTAGATGCTGTACAAAAATAAAAATAAATTACAACTCTTACCTCAGTTTATACGCCTAAGGGAAATGTACATTTGCCTTGTGCACATACCTATATGAGACTTGTATTAACTAGAAGCTGAAGCTACATGAATACAGGTAAAATTTATCTCAGGATACGAAGCTCAACATTTTAAACTATGCTGAATGTATTTTAATTCAAATTCAGACTTCAAATTCTGCTTAAATCCTTAAAGTGTATATCACTGCAGCTCCTCTCTACTACATCATTTGAAGATCTATTCCATTTATATACTTACCCATGCTTATGCTAAAATAAGGGACCAGAATATCTTCTTACATCTTTAAAAGATGCCAGTGCTGCCTTCCTCCTGGCTTTTAAATCTTAAAGTACAGATGGAGAAAGATCAATAGGATATGATGACAACTTATTAGATGCACAGTATAAGCAATCAAAAACAGCTCCATGTCAGTAGTGACCTTGGAACTCATATGCTTATTTAAGACCATTATGAGTGTTTGTTATTAAGGTAAACGACAAACATACTGCTTACAAATAATTTTAACAGGATGAAATTGAATAGCCCAGCTGGTAGAATGCCAAATCAAAATAAGTCTTATTATATCTTTTCACACAATATTTGGTCTAAACCTCTTCAGTAGAGCATTAAAATGACAGCACTCATTTTATTATGTTCTTCTACCATGCTGCTAACAGTAATGGTACTCTAAAGCCTAAAAAACATTACCTTCTATAGAGGTGCCCAGATAGTTACATTTTTACCAGTAATGACAGAAACAAGATTAGAAATTACAGATGTCTACATATTTACATATCTCCTATGAAAGTATTGTTTACATTTTGACATCAGTATAAAGATTCCTGGGGATAATGTTGCTGCAGCATTTTGATCTAAATCAGTAAAGACTTTTTTTTTTTTCCCGTCATGACACAGTGGAATATGGAATTGCACACACTGCCTGGATGCTGTCCAGCCTCATCTGCTCCCGTAAGATTTAATTCAGCATGGAGGGCAACTTTGGAAGTTGCAGTCCTTCCATTTAATATATACGTCTTAGTATGAGATATTATCATATTGTTTTTACTAGATAATGTGTTTCTTCATGCTTTTAATGTTTCTGCCACTTAGTTTTCATAAAAAGGATGATTCCTATTTGTACAACTCCTAACCAAGCTTGTCCATATCAAACACGTATGCAGCATGCACCTAAAGGTGAGAGACAGGCCAAGAGTGATACTTGAGTAAAGCAGCAGAGAAGAGATATAGCCAAGGCTTCTGTACTGTAGTCATCAATTACAACTGAAGTCTGCACTAGATCTCTTTGCTGGGAAGAGAAAGATTATTTGTGAATCACTCCTTTTGCATGTCATTTCAGAGTGATCCAGTAGGGAAGTGAAGGGAGATTAGAAATTACCATCTTGGAAAAAATCCTGCCAGTCAGTTGGGTAGATGACTTACAGAAAATTCATTCCCATATTTTGAGGTTTTTTTCAGTCTTACATTCCATCAATGACATTTTTCACTTTTACTAGGAGGCTGATTTGTTACCACCCTCTGACTCAGGCAGTACAGGACTCTGTGCTGCTCAGGATTCCCCAGTGTAGTTCACTGCTCAGCCAACCAGCCGGTGGATTACATGCCAGCTGGCTGCTTACTCTCCTCTAGCTCTTCCTGCAGTGACATCCAGACACTTTCCTCATTGTCACCATAGGTCACCACAATTTACACTTGCAACAAAATCACACTGTCCTACAAACACACTGACTAACATAAAGTCCTTGTTTACTGACTGAATCGTTGACACTGTCTCCCAAAGGATTTGGGGTAAACTCTAAGCATATTTTATGTAAATCAGAGGAGTTCAAGTATTGTCCTCTCCAATAATTTATTCATTCCTGTCCTGGAAGATCACAAGAAATAAAACTTTTGAGACTACAATACAATAGGAAATAGAAGAGCTATTTGAAAAGTTCTAGCTATAATTTCAGTCTCTTTTTCAGATAGTCTTGTTTACAACACAAATTCTAAGTTAGATCTCTTCTGATAGATAGAAGAATTAATTTTTTTAAGTACACATTGAAAATAAAAAATGTATTAAGAAATAATTATGGCATGAAGAACAGATAAAGTTTATTAAGTTATGTATGCATATCATTATGGCTGTATTCCTTTTTTTCCCTCCTGATCTGCGTAAATATACCATCGCCACATCTGAAGCCCAGGTTATCTACATATCGAAGTTCAAAAAAGTAGAATTTACTATTTCTGTCCCACATGTGGGGCACATCACCATGAAAGCAACTATGCCACTTAGGTTTGCACAAAAAAAAGCTCTTTCTCACCGCCTAAATGTTATTCAAGGAAATTAAGATTTTCATGATTAAGGGCACTTGTCAAGGACACTGTTCTTTTTTGCCACAGTTTGAATTTTTACTTGTTTCAACACAGAATTTACGAAAATAATTACATTTCTTTGTATTTCACTTCTCTATCTCTACAAAGATTGCAATAATAAATCCAAATTACTGGCAAAATATTATGCCATCTGTCATGGGTTTGTGTGAAGCTGTTTCTGACAATGGGGAAGGAGATGTAGTGGTGGCTCCTGTAAGAAGCTGCTCAAAATCTTCCCCAGCTCTAAATCAGATCCACCTCTAGGGCTGACCCAATTGGATACCTCCATGATCACTTTTTCAGAAGAAGAAACCATAACTGGCAGTGGCTTCATGGTATTATACCCTACATGCAGAACGGAAAAGAATACATTGCAGTTAGCCCTTCCTACACACACTTGTCTCGATCCCCACAAGGGCCTTGGTTATCTTTTCCCATCTCACTGGAGCTTCTGCCATCCTACGGAAGGTGGCAATGTGGAGGGTGAGGTGAGCAAGGGTTTCTGTGGTGCTTCATTGCTGGCTGAATTTGAACCTTAAGAGCCATCAGAACCCAACAGTGAGGTGTGCTGGTAATGGTTTTTAACAGACACTCAATTTTTATTAAATGCAAGAAAATTTGCAGAGTTTGAGCTCTGCAGTACAGTTCATAAATTTAAGTCAATTCAATGAGTAGTCTCAGTCATAAAAAAAGGATTGAGGATTTTGTTGGGGTGCAAAAGTTGGGAAAGGTTAGACAAAAAGCCAATTTGAATATGAAACACTTTATCTTGAGGTGAGCATAATGTTACACTGACACCAAACAGGTTTTTTTTGGTTTTTTGTCTAATTCCAACAATTGCTGTTCCATTTAATGTAAATAATTTCCCTCCTTTCCTCATGTCCCTCCCACTTCAGTTCTATCATGCTAGTGAGCACATAAGTACTTCTGAATAAAGAAAATTCATAAATAACTTTCAGATCAGCATTATGAAACCAAAATATTATCCAGAGGAAATACTCAGAATAAATTGAAACTGTTCAGATGCTAAAAGTAAGAATGAGAAGCTAAAAAAACAAAATTAAAAATTAAAACAATGAATTCTGTAGGAGGCAAAGACAAATACTGATAAAGATATTACTGTCACATAAAAGGCTAAGTTACATGGTAGACAAACTTACGTCATGAAAATAACACATTTCTTTCCATATGTATGCATTCATGTAAAAGACAGAAATTACTGGTAGAGATATGCCAGTACACAACTAATATTGATTGTCAATAGAATCAAGTCACTTGAAATAGAGAGGAAGGAAATAAATCAGTACATTTCACAATCAGTTAATCCTTTAAAAATTCATTAATTTTTAAAAAGGAAAAGAATTAAATCCAGAATTATGAATCTCAAATGGCAATGGTGTTTCCTGAACAAACCAGTTATTGTTAGCACTTACCACACGGAGAGGCCATTAGAAATTAATTTTTAAATGAAAAAATAGAAGGCAGCTTTGAAAGACAATTGAATAAGACCATTTCCAACAAGGACAGAATGTTTCTCATATTTGTTCCAAAAAAAGAACAGCTTTTCACTTGGCTGTTTCAAATTTACAAAGAGGAGGATGACATTTTCTGCATAAGTATAAAATATCATCATTTTTATGAGGTAATAGGAAATATAAGTTTGCCTAATAGACTGTCTGAAAATTAACATCCCGTTCTCCATTTTTTTTCTTAATTAAACACTCAAGTTGCACTTAATTGCTAAGTCTGCTAAAAGTGTAATAAACAATTGAAGAGGCCACTGAATACAAGGTAACACATTCCTTAGCATGATATGACAAAGAATTACTGGCCCAATTAGTGACAGAGATTCTTTAGTGAAAGTTGAAAGTAAAAGAAAATAGATTCCTAACAACAACAAAAAAGATACTCTGCAAAGCTGAAACACCATCTATGTATTGTGCTTTTTGAAGTCTAAGAATGTGTCTGGGGAAAACTGAAAATAATGCACTAAGTTACAGAGTAAAGCCATTTACTTTGTGTGACCTTTTTTACCTATATGTTGCAAACGTGTGTTAAAAAGAAACAGTGTCAACAGCTGCTTAGGGACAGAGTTGTTCCTAAAAGTTAGAAAAGATTGCAGTAACAATAACTTTGGGGTTTCCCTCAAGATGTTGTTACTTGTGTTAGTAATCTCTTGGTTAACAAACCCACACTTTTACAAATAGGTGCCTATTCAGCCTGGCATAACATATTCACCATCATTGCTGTCCCTTATGCGCTCTGCAGAATCAAAGCAAACTTTGAGGGACACTCTCTTGTGATGTGCTGAATGTATCCACCATCCAGGAAAGTCTCTGGGAGTTAAAGCAACTAACTCTTCCCAAAAGACACCCAGTGTCAGACTCAAAGGGAAAGTGTAAAAGAACCAATGGAAAAAAAAAAAAAAAAGAAGATTACTTGAAAGGAAAGTGTGGCTGGAAGGTCTACGAGCTACAAATCTGAGCAATTAAATCTGGTAGCAATGCTTTTCTCACTTGAAAGGAAATTGCAAGACCCACAGTCTCTTGAGAGACAGTTTTGCTGCTGTGGTGTAAAGTTTTAAACATTTCACAGTCAGTTTTTTAAAGATATTGCTATATGTATTAGAATCCACAAAATATGTAACTCCAGTTTTCTCCCACATCTGAGTATATGTAAGGACTTTATGGTAATATTTCTCTGGCTTGAGAATAGAGAATAGTAAATCAGCTGCCTCAGATTATCTCCATTTTTTTATGAAGCCACTTGAAGGATATTTCTGTGGTTTGAAATTCAGCCATTAATAAGGACAAGGTAAATGAGACCAGTATTTGCCTCCTCAAGTGGCACAAGGAATCCATACCAAATATTAATACATCCTCAGGCTGTCACCTTCACACTGCAAAAAAGCCCTTTAATGTAGGAAGCTGCGAGCATGGAATTTCTTGGTAACTGAATTTAAGAATAATTCTTCTGAAGAACTAAAACCAATCCTGTGGTCTACTCTGAATGGACCTCCATTTATGACAGATCTGCAAGATGCAAGCGTCAACCTGAAGCATTTGCAGACAACTGAGGATGTTACTGCAATAAGTCAAAGATACAAATGAAGTTTGAAGTTTGTGTCACAAGATTTATCTCTCTAGTTTGTCTCTCAAGCTTTCTCTGCAGAAAGAGCTAGAGAGAGAAGGAAACAGGAAGCACTCTGGAAAGCCCCTTTTGTTGCAATGAACTACCACTGCACTTTACTACTTTTGCCCAGATTATAAGCATGTCAATTTTGAAACTTTTACAAAGCACTACCCTTAGCACACAAGTTGGGAAAAAAAGGTCTGCTTATGAGCTTATCTGTATTTATTTTACACCAATAAAAAACTTCACTGACAAGATAGGTGTGAAAAAAGATTAATTTCAGAAGAAAATCTCTTTCTATTTTTGTTTTCTAAAGGCCTAATTTGGTATAATTGTTTATAGCACTTCATTTTAAGGAATCTATCATAACAGTCTCTGAGTGCAGGTAATTAAATCCATATATCAATTTACTCTGACTCTATTAAAAAAAGGAAAACTACCCATCCTACTGCCTAACTCAGCAGTAGCAGAAAAGCACATTAACACCTTGAGTTGCAGTGAAAACCTAAAAACACACCCGTAAATTATCCTTCTAACACAGATTATCCTCCTTGTAACTGGAGCAAAGAGCACACAAAGCAAGTATGTAACACACAATGTAAACACAACATACATACACAATAAAAATGAGACCTTACTTGCATAGAAAGCATTTAAAACCTGTCAAGAAAACTTAAAATGTTTCACTAGCCAGTGTTTGTAAAGGAAAAAAGAACCCACACAGAAATTTTTCTGGAGGATAAATGACCAGCTATACCTAAGGAAATTTTATATGATCAGAGAGGTACATAGAGAGAATTGAGAAACCTCCACTGAACTTTTAGGGAATATTTTCTTTGTTATTTTAAAGAAAGTTAACTAGAAGAAGATAAAAGAACATATTCATGTTTGTTATTCTCATTTTCAATACATACCTACATGCTCCATGGATGTCTGCTCATTTCACGTTGAAGCAAATAAGACATACATTTTTCACTTGTTTTGGTCGATACGTTTGCCTACTACTTTGTGGCAAATTGGGGATCATTTCAGATTTGTTAGAAACTTACTTTTTTTTTTTTTTTTTCCCCTTCCCTGTGAATGTATGTTTTGCACAAATAAGACTCCAAATGCTTTCACTTGTAAAATACCTTGACTGGCAATGCTCTGAGCTGACCTAAGCCCTTGCAGTCTTTTATGTTATCTTTGTCTCACAGCACAAAGACTCTCCCTCAACACACAAGTTAAGTAATTCATAAATCTTACCGAAAGCCTGCATATATTTGGGGTTTTATTTATTGTCAAGAACCTACACTGTCAAGGTCATCTGCTCAGGATTTATGAAAATCAATGTAAAAGACAGGAATCTGTTATCATTCTCCTAGAGATGCCACACTATGTACAACAGCTCTAAGTAAAGTGATTTTTGCTGCACCAAATTTACCAACTACATGTAAATTGTAAGGTTAGATATTTATGTTATAAAAAATCCCTGGAAAATGCACAGATTCAAAATTGTATCATTACTGCATTACACTGATACAATTTTCAATATTTTTACCAAAAAAAAAGAATATATAGACAAATGTATTCATAGGATATTCTTTGTTATGTCAAACAATTGCTAGAACAGCAGGAATGTTTTTCAAAAAAACTTCTTCAAACATTTTTACCTACATATATGACTCCTTTATGCACAAAAGGACTTTCCTCACTTTTGAAGACAGAACCAATATTTTAACCTGAGACCTACATTTAAGAATATTCACCATCTCATAGAGCAAAGTCCCTAAAACTTACTGTTAAAATATTTAAACCCTTAACAGTTTACACATGCCAAGAGCAAACAGATGAAACATAGACTGATAGAATGGTAGGGGTTGAAAGGGACCTTTCAAGATCATCTAGTCCAATCCCAAGAAACATACTTCAGATTTAGTGTTAACATTTATATCACTAATAATAATAGCCACTGCTACAGAAAAGTGAATCGTTGTCTTTCATTCCTATTTTGTATGCAGTTTAGTCAAGACAGATAATGATTTGATTATATTTAATTACAAATCAACTATGCAAATAAAGTTGTTTATTCTGTATATTAACCTTGTTAAAATAGCATGAGAAAAATAATAAATAAATCTCTCCCCAAGAAAACCAAATCAGAAGTGACAGAAATAATGCAAATATGCCATTAAAAAAACCCCAAACTATTGTACAGTCATGAAAATTATTTTATATGGAGATGGCCTACACACTTTTGAACAGCACCTGTGCAAAAGGCAAAGGCATTTTTACTACTCTATTTTTATCCTGCAATATTATCGTATCATATTTTTCATTAGCAATTTCTGCAATAGATTCGTTGGTATATAGCAACTCCACACTCACATCCAGTCTTACTCATGATTTAAGGGTCTATCAAATGAACCACACATAAGTCCAGGTCAGGGGTTTTTTTCCTAAAGCATAGAGAAATACATAGTTGTGCCTTCTAGAAAAAGCCAACACACCAATACTACTACTACAAAAAAAGGGGGATTTTCAATGCTGCTGAGTGAAATGTAATTAATAGAAAAATCACAATATACTCCTTTACTATTTATGACAGACTTACATTCGCATCCTTTCACTCTTGGTGGGGGAGCAGTAAAACAAAACTGAAAAGAGTACAGTAGACTGTGAGCAACAGTGTATGAAGAGTGTTGCTGAAATATTTTAAAGCTGAAAAGTTATCCTTCTTTTAAATGCTACAAGACTGCAAGTTGTTTCTACTCACAGTTCATTGTATAATATTCTTCTATGAAGGACTCAGCCACAACTTTGCCATAGGTATGATTATTTATTCAAATACACTGGTCTGCTAAGGTTTTCTTTCAAGATAAAAAAGGAGTTGGCTAGCTCCAAAGCTGTGGTGAGAATTTTTCAGATCTGTGATGTATTCTGCTCAAGCTACATTTCTACAGAATATGCAGAAAGTCCTGGAATAAATGAGACTTCTCAATAACAGCTAATCGTACACTGCCGCAGAACAATAGGGCCAGCAGATTTCTGTTAATTGAGATCCCTAATTTGGAAAGAATATAGGCCTTCACAGATCATTCAGTGTGTAGGAGCAGGAGCTCCAGCTTTCCATGCACGACTGCCTTGTCCTTGCTCCCCTAGAAATAATTCATCTGCTTCAACTGATTTCAGTTAAAAATTAAAGGTTTCCATTACAGCACAGTCCTTTAAATTCAATGCACATTCATCCTGAAGGGAAGAAGAAATTTACTCCAAATTCCTTATTTAAAATGTTGGGGTTTTAATGCATTGAAGGATTTTTCTCTTTTTTCAAGTGAACCTAACAACTTTTTTGAGGATTTTAGTAGCTTGCAGTGTAGTCACTTCCCAAAATCCTGTTTCTTGTCCACATGACTCACTCTCATGTTATCTCATGCAAACTCAAACACATCATGTTGTTATAATGTTGGTCTGCATTAGAACTCAATGTCTAATCAACATTGTCTAAATCCACCACTAAAAACAATTAAGAGATGAATAAGTTTATTTTATTTGAAAAACGGCTATTTATACTTTTGAATAAAATTCTAAAGGGCATCAACAAGTCATTTCCAGAAGAAATTCAGTCACTTAGAAAGCTACTCTATGTGGTCCTGCTCTGGCAGGGAGGTTGGACTTGACGATCTTTCGAGTTCCTTTCCAGTCCTTAAGATTCTGTGATTCTGTGTGATTCTGTGATGGCCTTATGATTTTTGATCAGTTCTGAAAGTGGACAAAGGTGAGGGTCGGTCTGTTCTCCCTAGTAACAAGCAAAAGAACAAGAGGAAATGGCCTTAAGTTGCACCAAGGCTGGATATGAGAAATTTCTTTACTGAAAGGGTTGTCAGGCATTGGAACGGGCTGCCCAGGGAGGTAGTGGAGTCACCGTCCCTGGAGGTGTTTAAGAGACTGTTGGATGTTGCACTTAAGGAAATGGTAGGAATTAGGGCTGGAACAACGGCTGGACTTGATGATTTTAAAGGTCTCTTCCAGATGAAATGATTCTATGACTCTATAAAACTCACCTGGGTTTCCTGTGTAGGCATATTCTCTGACACTTCAGATTACTTCAGCACTTTTGAAACCTTTACCCTATACTAGAGTAGGTCAACACAATGAACCTAGAAAGCAGCAAATTAAACAAGGCATATGAAGTATCCTTTCAAAATAGGGTGAAAGAGTCTCACCATCCCTTTGCTTCTAAAGTGGGATATGGAGTCATCTCTTTTGGACAGAGATTCTCCCTAAGATCTCCTTGTCACACAGCTGAAGGCACAGAGCTACGAGGGAAGGTTTAAACCTTCAAAGAAGAGAAGGAAGATAAAGGGGTATTCCTAAAGATAAGAGATGAAAACAAGAGATGGAGTAAAATAGAAATAAAATAAAGCACAGAGATAGGTGAGAAAAAAGTAAGGACTGGTCAGTAGCAAACAAAAAATGAGAAAAAAAGTATGCATTGAATAGTGAAATATAAAAGCTGGGAGCTGAAAACATTTAAAAAAGAGCAAGCATTCTCTGGGATTTCTGCAGACCACACAATAACTCTGCAGAATTTTCCTTTAGGATCTTAATCCAAAGAGTATTAGTTTGACTCTAATGGACTTTGGATTAAGCAAGTGCCCAGAGTATAAATTTATTTATGTAGAATAAGTATTTTCTTGTAAAATTCAGAACTGGCTAGCAACTGCAAAGTATCCTGTGTACACATATTATCTAGTTCCTATTTTAAACCTACACAGTAGTATATAAAAATGCTATTTGTCAAATCCTTGCATTGTTTTATTCATCCCCAACAAAAAAGCAATTATTGAATCGGAAAGGCCATCTCATTATTATAAACTCACTCACTTTAAAGAACTCTCAGCAGGAGTTACATCCAGTCTCCTACTTCCTTAAGACATTCCAAGTATATGCTACAGACTAAACGTTTCTACAGCTAAATGCATCCATATAACTAATGAGTGAAATATAATGGCTGGTACACTTACTGAGAGTACAATCCCAAGCCAATATACAGAGTATAAATATGCTTTAATGTTCTTTTTATAAACCATGCCTCTTGTTCTTACAGAATATATTAAATAGGCTGGCATTTCAATTGAGTGTCTCTGGGGAGACACATCTCCTGGAGCATTTAGTCACCTACATCGAGAAACAAGACTTCTCCTCAGTTTAGCAACAGGTTTTGTAAATGTGTGAAAATTCTTTATAGATGTATTTGTTAACAAGATGAGATCTTTTTGCACCTGTAAAAGGCATTTAATAATCCTTAGGGAGACTTCTTCCAATTTCAGCAAGTAAGGCATTGTATTTGCTTTAAGTTGAATTGTAGATGACTCCACCAGATCGTCTTGACTGTCTTGCAAAAAATTATACATTCTTAATTAAGGTTACTTTCAGTTATTATAAATCAATGGGGTGGCATGAAAAAAGACTACTTTGTACTTCAGAAAACTAATTGGATCCTAGATGGGGACAGACTGGTGCAGTGTATATGCAACCAATCACTACAGGAAAAAAAATGTCTAAACACCCAAAAATTAAAGCTTTTCTGTTCACTAAACATTCATTCCACATAACATGAGCTCTTCTTGTGGGTAGCTTAAATCTTTCTTAAATGTAATGACACTGATTTTCTGGAGCATTGTACTTGTCAAATGATTATTACACAATTTAGAGAAAAAAATCATATTCTTTGATTGCGTCCAAGATTGATTTGACCCTAATGGTACTACTTTGGGAATACAATTTTCTTAATCATGTTGTACTCTTTGTGAAACAGCGCATTTATAGATTCTTTGCCTTTTGTAAACAGAGGCAAGGTCGGTTACTCTTTAGTAAAGCAGCAGAGTCCATTATGTTCATGCCTAAGACAGGAGGACTAAAAGAAAATTCTTGCTTCAGAATACATTATACATCTCATTTCAATAGTGCATTATACTTCAGTTTTTCAGTATATTAAATGAACTACATGATATATTGGTCCATATTATGTATCACGTATTCATTCCCCTGCAGCACTTTCAGATTTTGTTCCACTGAATAATGTAATGCAACTGTCAGTTCTTGTCCTGCATCACTTTATTTCATATCATATTACTTCATTCTACATATGGTTCTTTCTCTACTATGGTAGAGTTGCAATGTATGAATCACTATAACTTCGATGTTCTCTCAATATATATCAAGTCATAGGTCCCTTCTTTGTGTAAAATTACTGGTGACAAAAATGAGCAAGACAAAATATTACACGGTTGCCAAGTACCCCTTCAATACACATTACTGTAGCTGGATTTTCACATGACTTACACTGTTCATCTTCACAGCGTGCATTCATAAAGTAAACAAGAGATAAACTGTCACATGTGAACTAAATGTTTTAAGAGGAACTGATTTCTGCAAGTATTCTTCAAAAGAAGGATTGGAGCCCAGTGTTTACATATGTTAACAAGTAGAGAATAATCTATGAATAACTACTGCATGAATAACCAAGATCTCATTAGAATTACGAATAATAGAATTAAATGAATTAATCTTTTGATAGTAATATGCCTCAGGGTCTTGTAGAAAAGACCACCTTTCCTCAGACAGGAATAAGTTATTGAGCCACAGCTTTTTCTAGAGCCACTGTGAGCATACTGGTGCTGAAAAACACAATCCATAGAAAGTATGGGCTGCAGAGGGAAGAAAGGAGCAGAGTAATGAAACATAGTGCACTGGAATAGAACTGGAAAAGAATACAGATGATAAGAACTTTATCCATCCACTTAATTATGGTAACTGATTTTTGACTCAAAGTTTCCCCAATTCATGTAATGAGCTGAGGAAAGCTAAGTGACTTGTCACAGTAATTTTTTTCTAGATTTGGAGACAGAAAGGTGGAGGACAAGAAAAGAAAATCTAAGGATTTTTATATTTCTCTCCTAATCTTTATTTCCCAACTTCATCATGGTGAAAACAGTTTCAAAAGTGCTTGAGACAGAGAAGACCGAATGCAGATCCTTCTAAATCCACAAAGGTTGTATATGGGGTTTCAGTATAACTTGAGGCTTCACAACTCAGAGTCTTTCAAGTCTATATACTCTGCTCTTCAAGAGCAGAGATTAATTAATATAGCAAGATTTTGGCAACCTTTTGAGAAAAAACTATTCTTAGCTTTAGATACTTTTAATTACAAGTTTAAGAGATGATCAAAGACAAAGGGCATTTCTTAGATCCTTCAGTCTTCTTAAAAATAACTAAGTCCTTGATTAACACGTTTAAAAGAAAATGATTAATTGCATAGTCAAGATACTGTCAATCACAGGCTAATTCCCATTTCTACTGACATTTATATGTGACAAAATCTACTATACCAAAAAGCTGGACTAGCAATTAATTAGCTGTACCAGCTTTGCTATGATGGCTTATGCACTTAACTTCCTAGATCCTTAAAATAATTGTTTTATCAGGTTTGCAGAGAAGTATCTAGTAAAAACACTAACCACTACTCAATCACAGTTATCATTTCAAAGTAAGTCACTAGATAATATTTACGCAGGAAAAAAAAACCAAACAACCTACATATATAATTTACATTTAGTTAGAATATTTTGAAACAAGACTATTTCATAAACCTGCATGTCTCCTTCCATGGGTTCACTTCACTTACAGGTTTAAGAGAGCTACTTTAGGATATATTCAGAAAAAAATAAAAGCAGGTTTTTCTATCCGTGTTTTGTGAAGGAACACAAGTTTATATAAAATATTAACTTGTTCCTTTCAGATATTCTGTACATTTCACAGTCTTATATATTAAAAAGTGTTACTAAATAAGCAAAACTATCTTATCATACAGAACTTGCATGTTCTGCAAGAATACGAATTTTAAAGAAACTGTTCTTCAATTAACCGATGAAGATATCCAAAACAAGTAGCAAACACTTTAACTAGCAGTTACCACAAAAGACTTCTCCTTTTCTTGACAAAAGTAGCCTCTAAGACTGCAGATTGCTTTCTGAAGGCTCCCCTCACTATTCAGTCATGACTAACGCTATATGGCATGGGACATGGAGGTGTAGGAAACAGATTCATAGCACAAAAATTTCTACCACTTTTTTTTTCTTGTTGACAACATGACAAGTGCTAAAAGGGTCTGAATTCTTTAATTATAAAATACAAATTCAAATTTTACCATATTTTTATGGCACAGAATTGTAAACTATTCTTTTATCTTTTACAAAATTTCTAGTCTGTTTTTTTACAATGATATTTGGCTATAAGTTTGATAATAATATTGCTATCACCTACAATCTCACCTATAAAAGCAGGCTAGAAGAGTTGGGGAGGAAAAGGGAGAGGGAAGAGACCATTCCAATTAGTTTTGAAATAAGGAAGATGACGGTTTGAAGAATGAAATCTGCAGTTTCAGCAGGGCCACTTATAGGCTGACCTTTGGGACCAAATGAGACACTTGAGAGGAAAAAGAAATAACTTTTACTTTCTGAAGAGGTCAAGCTTCCTGATGGAGCTGACATGCTCTCCAGACTAAGCATAGGAGCAAAAATGGATCACATACACTTAATCCCCTTTGTTACTCTGTCATGGCAAATACACATTAAACAATTAAACAACGTCTAAAATAATTAAAAAATATTAAATAATGATTAAAATACAGGAGACTGATATCTTTTAAAAGTAATAAATCACCTATTATAGAGAAATTTCTTTTTAAAGTTGTACCCACTGTGCTCTGGTAGTCATACAACTAAATGAATGTAAACTTAGACTGCAATCATCAGGTATCGATTCAAGTTAGATTTATATTGCAAAAAATAACTTCATACAAAAAGCACTACATTTCTGATGTGTCCTGATTTCATCTGGGACAGAGTTAAATTTTTTGCTAGTAGCTGGTACAGGGTTGTATTTTAGATTTAGGATGAGAACAGTGTCGATAATACAGGGATGTTTTGGTTATTGCTGAGCAGTGCTTGCACTGTGTCAAGGACTTTTCTGCTTCTTCTCCTGACCTGCCAGTGAATAGGCTGGGGGTGCACAACAAGCTGGGAGGCAGTATGGCCAGGAAACCTAACCTTAACTAGCCAAAGGACTATTCCATACCATAGGATATCATGCCCAGTATATAAACTGGAAGGAGTTGGCCAGGAGCAGTAGATAGCTGCTCAGACATCGGTCAGTGAGTGATGAGCAACTGCATTGTGCAGCACTTGGCTTTTCTTGGGTTTTATTTCTCTTTATTATTATTATATTCTTATTGTTAATATAGTTTAGTTTAGTTACTGTTATTGTTCTTATCTCAACCTATGAGTTTTGTTTTCTTTTCTGATTCTCCTCCTGATCCTACGGGATGTAGCAGGGAGGAGGAGTGAGTGAACGTATGTGTGGTGCTTAGTTGCCAGGAGAGCTTAAACAGTGATATGATGTCACAGTTATACCTTAAGACAATATTGTAATCACAGAAAAGACATACTAAACCACAGATAAATTCAGAGAAAATACAAGAACAAGGTCACATGTTTTATAAGATCCTTGAGACAATTTCCACTTGGCTGGGCGAAGCTGAGAGAGCAGTATCTGCCATACTCGTAACAGGTCAAGTGGACCATGCCATCAAGAGCTCATCTCACGTGCTCAGGGGAACCTCTTATCCTTGCAGTTATCTCACCTCCGATTCACGTGGCCTGAACCCCTCTCCCAGTGACAGGAGGATCTAAGAGTTTTTGATGAAACTGCTGCAGATCCTAGGCTGAAGCAGCAGGGAACATAGCTTTTTTTAAGCCAGCACTCATGAGAGGGTGGTATGTCCATTTCAGGATTTACTATACCTGGATCTGGGTCACTTCACCCACAGCAAACGCTATGCTTTAGCATAAGCTCAGTAGAAAGAATCATCTCTAAAGCCTTAATATGTGCAGAAAACACCTGTGTTTGTGAAAAACAATGGTTCTCACCAGACTACGATGATATCTGCTTACCATAAGATATCCATCTATCAAAAATTATTAACTAGTTTAGGACAAAGCAGTCTTTTATAGATCATAAGAGTAATTGGAACACACATAACTTATTCCAACTAGCTGGAAGTCCTGACATAGCAGGTGGCAGCAGTGCATCCATTACTATAATGTGGAAAATATATGATGCATGGCAACAAGCGATTGTATTTGTCTTGATTATGGAATCTGAAAACAGTACTTTTAATCCTATCTGCTGTGGAAAAATCACTTTTTCTGATTCTAGCATGTAAGTGAGCCTTGAACATTTTACACAGGTGACAGTTTCATGTTTCTTCTGCTAAATGAATACCTGGACCATGACTCTTATAGGCAGAGAATGTGGTAAATATCCATGACAACAGAAGTTGACTGTGAGTAGAAGAAGAAAAAAGTAAAAAAAAAAAAAAAAAAGGTTATACAGGCACTTAAAAATCTCCCAAGGTAGAGAGGCGAATACAGGAATATCCTGACCAGAGTACACCTGGCAACAGTAGTATGTGTGCTAATAGCACATAAGAAATTATAGATACTTGCCTCCCTTCTGGAAACAGTTATTGTCATTATTGCCTTTTACCCATGCCACAATAACAAGTTTACCTCTAGTCAATTCAGCCATGGGAGATCAGGATCTAAATTCTGCCTGGTGTCTCAAACATGCCTCTTTATCAATGGGAATTTTATGAACAGAGCAGTTACTGCTTCATTCGCACAGATGCCTAAAACATAGGAGATCAAATATGACTAAGCACATTCATATTTTAGTACACTCTGCAGCCTTCTCTTGTTAGACAAAAAAAAATGCTTCTTACAACTGGAAATCAGAGAGTCTTGCCATAGAGTTGAACAAGACATTAATAGCTCTGAAGAACAAATAGCCTGATGCTGTCACTGACCCTTCGGCCTTGCTGTATATTAAAGCAGTGGATGACAATGTTGCAAGTGCTTGACCCAAGAGCAATACATGTAAATCCGTTTTTAAATAACAATTACAGAATAGTATTCCTTATCCATGAATTCACAAAATATTTTACTCATGATTCTTACCAGACCTACAGGAGGCAGAAAGAAATTCTAAATTTATAGGTGAGGAGCCTGAGAAAAACTGATAATAAAACTAACTTCCCAGAGGTGCCATAAGGGAGTGTACCAGAGCACAGGGAGCTCTCTGCTCTCATTCTGTGCTTAACATCAGTTAGTTCTATGTAAATATACTTATGCAATTATTTGAGACTTACAGACAGTTAAAATCATACCTTTCTACATGTATTGCATTTCTAAGATGAGTTTTTTTGTTAGTGTAGAAGGGGCTGCAGTGGTGGTCCCTGTAAAAAGCTGCCTGAAGCTCCTCCAGCTCCAAAGGGGCAAAGGTCACACCAATCAGGTACTTCTGTGATTACTATTTAAGAAGGGAAAAGATGCAATGGAAGAAGTCAGATGAGACAAACAATCATGTGGACACCAAGGACAGTGAAAAAGGAGGGGAAGAGGTATGCTGGAGCAGAGACTCTCCTGAATCCTGTGGTGAGAGAGTAGCTGTTCCCCTGCAACCCACGGAGTGTAACAGAGGAGTTGAGATTCACCTGTCTCTCTGTGGATACTGTGATGGAGCAGGTATTGGTACCCTAAAAAGTCTGTGACTGTGTGGGACGCCTGTGATGGAGCGGTCAGTTTCTGAAGGACTGCAGTCCACGGAAAGGACCTAGGCTGGAGCAGTTTGTGAGGAGCTGCTGCCAATGGGAACGACTCATGTTGGAGAGGTTTGTGGACGATTGCCTCCTGCGAGAGGGACCATACACTGCAGCAGAGGAACAATGTGAGGAGTCTTTCCCCTCTGACAAGGAAGGAGCACCAAAAATAATATGTGATGAACTGTGACTGCAACCCCCATTCCCTATCCCCTGTGTCACTGGACGGGAGGTAATAAAGAAATCATGAGCAAGTGGTTGAGCCCAGGAAGAAGTGAAGGAGTAGGGGGAAGGTGTTGGGTTTTTTTAAGATCTGGTTGTATCTCTCATCATCCTACTCTGTTGGCAATTGGTGGCAGATTAAACTGATTTTGTTGTCCTTCCCAAGTTATCTCTGTTTTGTCCATGACCATAATTGATAAGCAATCCCTCCCTGCCCTTGTCTCAAACCACAAGGCCCTTGGTTATCTCTTCTCTTTCTCATTCAACTGTATTGGAGCAAGCATCTGCGTGGTGCTTTGTTACCAGCTGGGCTTAAACTATGACAGTATACATGGGCAGCTTTTGAGCTAAGGTCACAGATTATAAACACAGGTAAATAGAGTCAAATTACTAAGGACACATGAAATAGAATCAGGCTTATTAAACATTTAATTGAAATTGCTACATCCTCTCTCTTTTTTTGGTATTTTAACATTAATTTAAGTTTAAAAACTATGTAACTTACACGTTATTCTGTTTCAGGGGGCCATAATTTTGACTCCAGTATAGATTGCCAAAATTCATAATTTAAGGCAAGTGAATGTTTATCACACAACCAGACCACCCTCTAAGCAAGTGTCCAGCGTCATTGCTGAAGAAATCATTGTCTCAGGTATGTCCAGACAATCCCATGGATAAAGAATTCCAGCCTCTCCCTCAAACTCTGTTTTTTCTTTAAAGCTCCCAACTCAGCATATTTACCACACCTGAAAAAGACTGACTTGGCTCTTCTGTAGGGTTTTGGGGATTTTTTTTCAGAAAAGCATATTAATGTAGGATTTGAAATGTTGCTTTCTTCTCTCAATAAAAAAGTTTTGGTAAAAGAAAAAAAAAGTCCATTTATAACTGTAAACCACTAAAAGTAATTTTCCCTGATAGGAACTGAGTAAATGACCAAAAATTCTAAGTATAAACATTTTCTTTCACATGCGTGAACTAGTATATGGGACAGCTAAATGCCAGCTGGTATCATCATCACGACTACCAAGTTAAAACACAGTGTTTTGTTATCATGAATAACTTGTTTCAGGAGAAAATTTTAATTCTGAAAGCAAAAATGGCTTGTCAAAATTATTCAGTTCTAAGAAATTCCAAAAGAGCAAAGATGGGAAATTGTGTATTGTTCATTTAAAGAAAAAAAAGAAAGACAATGCTGCTGAAGATAAGAAAAAATATGCATAAGTAGAGGTCCATGCAAACTTTTAGCATGGCTTCTAGCCTGTTTTTTTTCATTTAAGATACAAACACTTTTTAATTAAATTAGCATTTATAAAAAGAGTTCTCAATTCAATGGAACATTTAAGAAATACCCAGTGTATAAAATGACATCTTTTAAATTGCTAAAATACCTGCCTAAGATTTTGGGATGTATACTTTTCTCTTAATGGATAACTCATTTGACTGTCTTGGAAACATACACAATTGTCTACCATATACAATTTTTATTCACTAAAGACTATATTTACACATGTGATTTACAAAAACATAAAATAAGCAGTTTAGTTGCAGTGAAGGCTCTTTGCTTTCTTTAGTTTAACAGGGTTGTCTATGCCTTATGTGACACTGGCTTCCCACTACAGCTCCCACTTGGGATGCTGGTCAAGCTGGAAGTTGAGCATTACCTCACTGACATACCAGTAATGTTCTCCTCATTTCAGAGTTTATGACATTGAAAAAGATGTTTTATCAAATGATTCAAGCACGTCTTTGATTATGTACCTATAACATACATTTGAAGAGTCTTAAGTCTTCAACAGATCTGCCAGCACAAATGCTGTAAAAAGCAATGTAAATATCAAGCTGAATGGGCAACTTTACTGTAAGGTATGTCCATTAAACACTCAAAAATACAGCTTCCAACCATCTCTTTTTAAGGAGAGGATCTGACCTAGATGTTTCTGGCCCTGATTACTAGACCACGATTGACAGTATCCTTCTGTATCAACTGGTAAAGGCACACCTCAGGGCTAGGCCTAATAAAAAAAAAAACCCTTGTGACCCGAAAGCCATGGCTCACAGCAGCATGAGTTAGGTGAGAACCTGATTCACTCAAACACTGCTTTACATACAGTACGTAGAAAGCTCATACAATGTTGAAGTTGACCCATATACCATTTTCTTACTTTCAGAGTATCTGGGTAATCACGTTAGAGAAAGGTTCTTCTGCATATTATTTCCTAAGGAGGAGGACAAGGTTCTTTCTGTTGTACGTTGCTTAATGTTACAAGATATGATTAATGGTACTCAGCTTAGATTAGTTGGTCTGCAGATGTGAGTCTCTTTTTTTTTTTTTTTAAATAAGAGCTTGTTACTGTTGGTTGATTAATGTAATGTATAGGACCTGCATTTCTAGAAGTTGGTGATCTGAGTTAGATGGACAGTATCTGCATTTATGCACCATATTCACCTGTATTGTAATAAACACTCTATGACAGAGAAATTATTTTAACTTCATTAATGCGCTATCCACAGCACTATATTACTGAATCTGCAATAGTTTGTATCTATTACAATTAGAACTAAAACAGGTTCATTTAACAAAATGCAACACTTAGAATCAGCAACACCGAGTGATAGTGATGACACTGCTTGAAGACTATAGTCTGAAATGCAAAGGAAAATGAAGAAACTGAAGAGTTCTCTCCTTTCAAGTCTGCTACAGAATTGGTTTCCATTTCCTAGAAAACTAATAATAAGGAATGAACTTACCGAGAAATTGTCATCAGTTTTACCCTTACCAGAATTTAATACACTTGATCTGATAATTCAAATTGCAAGACTGCAAGGTAAATGTTCTACAGTGTCTTTGGCTGACTGATTGCAAAAGAAAATATAGACAACGTGGTAGTGATTTAGACATAAGATAGATTGGCTGAATACAGCAATATATCCTGACTTCTTTGAAAGAGTTATCTATAAATATTAAATGTACACCAGTACATTTTAACTACTGTACCTTCATTATGCATATTTAACTCCTAGACAATCATGCAGTATAGCCCAGAACATTAGGATTGATGTCTCTGCTGAAATCTAAGATGAGAAACATTTTATATATTACTAAGTGACTGTCCAAGAATATTTAAAGGGTTCCAGTGAAGACGTAACACAGATATAGATAAGATAATGGAAGCAGCTGTCCTCCAGCTATGTTTATTAGGAAATACATAACTGTTAAATCTTAATGTATTCCATAAGAAAATAAGCAAAAGAAGTCTAACTGTAGCAAGAAGAATAGCCTTATTACAAGAAGATCTAAGAATATCTGAAAATTGGATAAAAGGTATGACAAACTGTGTCACACAGTAAAAATGATCTGTGTCATTAATCAAGGTATCTAAAATGTTATAAAATGTGTGTATGTGCAGAGGATTGGTTTATAAACACATATTTAAGTTAACATGATTTAATACATTGAACGTATGGACATGTGCCGAATAAATACTTATGATATCAGTAAAATGTGACAGTGGTACTTAATATTTCGGAATTTTCTCTATGACAGGTAATTACAATTCAGTGTTACATCTTTATTTTTAGGTTTTCTATTGCATATATGCATTGAACATACACTGTATGAAAAAATAACATTTTAAAAATGTGATAATAAAATAAAAAACTTCATACCACACTGCAAATCTGGAGTCAGAAGGAACACGTTTCCAAATCAGTGAATACAAATTGACCTAGTACCTCAAAAAGCTACTAAATTACCTCATTACATTTCTATTACATAAGAGTAATGCTCCCGAATTCCTCATATCTTTCTGCTATCAGCAGAGAAAACTATAAAGATGCTAAAGAAACAAAAGGACATTGATTCAAATTTTATATCTAATCAGCCTTACTCTGAGGGACTAAACAGACTTCACTGATTCAGAGATTTTGTAGTGGAAAAATTCCATCCAGACCACTTGTATGCATATTGTTAGTATGCACCTATCCATTGTACTCACAGTAAAAATCTAGACTTTCAGGGACAATCTTCAACCCCATCCTCTGGCAAATCTTATTTGCAGCCCCTCCTCTCTACAGAGATCCCTCATGCCAATGCAATATGAAAGAGGATTACAGTACATGAGGAACAGCTTATTAATTTTACACAGCTTCTGAGCTATTTTGAAACCTACCCTGGAGAGTATCGTCAGCAGCAGAGAGTGATTATTTCCTCAGCTTTCTTGTCTTTCTCTATTCAATGCATCTGCTTAGCACAATGGGCTCACAACCTCTGATTGAAATTTCTAGATGCCACCATAATACAAATATTAAAAATTATAACACTTGCTAAGATAAGAAATAAAAGACGCACAACGTGATGTATTACTCAAAAAAAACCCCACATGAAATTATGAAAGAAAGTTAATGCTGACCTTTCCTCTGCGCCTGTTGACTCTTCAAATATAATGGCAAATCATAGATTCACTGCAAACTAAAAAACCTTGTCCCAGTCATTCTCACAAATAATGGCTTGTGAAATCATTCTGATGAACTGTTAATTATCCTAGAGTAACAATTGAAGGCAACTAATCCTTTCAAACAAAGCTAGATGTGACTTTGCTGAAGGAAAAACTAACCTCAGTCACATATAGAATAGAGAAAATGCCTTGCCTACTGATGCCAACATTCAGACATCCAGAGCAATTACATGGGGGGGGTAACATTTAAATGGCAAACAGTATCTGTAAAACAAAATGACATGATGTGATGACACCAGTTCAAATATAGACACAATGCATTATGACTGCCCTTCTCACTTAATACACATCATATACAATCAGCAACTGGAATTATAAGACAAGTAAAGAATATTTAAGTGAATTGCACCCCATATGGCCCCCAAAAATGTAAGTACTGATGGGAAGTTTGGAAAGATGGCTTATACAAAAAGACAGGCTAGTCTCATCTTCGAGGCATGACAATTCTAAGCTTGGTGTACTGGCATACACAAAGATCAGCATTTTATATCTTTCTACATTTAAAAAAATTATAATAGCTTTACAAACAAATCAAGTCAAATAACTGAGAAAACATTCTCTAATGAAAAGCGAACACACACACACACATTTTCACAGAGAGAAAACATTTCTGGTTTTCATTTTCAAAAAGAAAGGTAAGCTCTGTCTGCTGCTTGACCCATTTTCCTTTTCTTCCTCCCCTCCCCCATTTCTTTGCATCACCTTTTTTCATTTTTTTCACAGATCAATTCTATTAATCCCATAGTATGACCTAAAGACCGAAGCAAAAAGAATGGTATATGTTCAGTAACTAGCATATTGTTGTAACGGTCCCAGGTTTTAGTAATAGCACAATATAATGAAATGAAATTACAGCAATGCAGAATTCAGCAAGCCTTTGTTTAATTCTTTTCCAATTGCAGGTTGATGTGTGACTTATGTTTAGATGTTTGTCACATTTAGATAGGTAAAGCTGTGTACTCTTGAAATAAACTGGATGGCTACTCATTAACAAGCGCAAGCAAAGGCTGAATAGAATAATCCTTAACCTCTGCTGCACTTAGCTTTTTGTTTGACACACAGCTGTGGGAAAAGCACTACCCAATGAATTGCTTATGGAAGGATGACTGAGGCATGGCATACGCTAAACCAGCATGGAATCTGCTTTAAGCTATGCCAACTGACAACAGAGTGTTACACACTCTGGCCATGCCCCAGATACGTCTCTTCTATCACAGGCAAGTGCACAAGAAACACAGAGGGAATTTTCAGATGGTCAATCTGACCACTGCGTGATTTCTTTGAATCATTCAAGAGAGAACACAAATGAGAAATTGATTTACCGTGTCTCAGCTCCTCTCCATGAAATGGGAATAACCATGCCAGGCAAGCTTATTGCCAAGATAGGCTGTAGTGCCAGAGAGATATCAGTGCATATGCAGGACAAGAGCTAAACTTATATATATCTGTCACTTTTCAACAATAGCATTAGAAACAGGGAGGGGTTTAGCAACATTGGGTTGATGTATGCTAAGTATCATTCAGCAATAACAAGTCCTTTTCTCCCCCTGATTTTCCATTTTTCCAAACTACAGTTGGGCAAATAACTGACCTCTTCAGAAGACTGAGGTATATGCACACATGCTATATGCACACACACTATACGCACAGGTAAATTTACCCCTAGATTACATATAATTTACAGTTTGGGGGAGGGGGAGGCTGGAGTTGGTTTCGGTTTGGTTTGGTGGTTTTTCTTTTAGTTTTTCTTCCTAGTCAAATAATTACATTGGGGAAAAGGAAAAAAAGAATACAGTGATTATCAAACAGCCATCTGATGTCAAATTAACGACTAGAAACAAACACAATACATTCTGAAAATCCTGACATATTTATTTACTCACACCATACTTGATGTGGCCAGTTTAGGATAAGTCTTTCTCATGTCTCCAGCAGTGACCTTAGATGAAAACAGTGACATTTGTCCATAGTCCATGTGCTATCACAAGCCATATGATACACACAGATTATACTGAAGCCCACCTTCCCAAAGTCTAAGGCATAAGCTCCCTGACAGGCAAATTTTCTCCTACAAGTACAACGTATAGATAGGATCTAAGGAGTCTTCAGTTGAGTGGCTTGCAATTTATATCAGTGTTAATAACTGCCAATTACTAAAGTAATTGCCCCTACAGATATCTAGCAGATGTATCACATTTTTACGCCATTTAATTATTTACCTTTGCTGACCTGAGGATCTTCGAAACTAAGCTCCTGCACACTTACATAGAAATTGCATTTTCACTTAGCTAATCATACAACTCATGAAATCACTGCCAGCTGCAAACTGAAATTTAAGTGTCTAAGTTAGATATTTACAGTCTACTGTTCTTAACAGACCAACAACTCCTCTTTTCTGCATGCTTAACTACTGTTTGGCAACATCTTACACAGCAGGATATTTAATATCTCACTCTAAGATGTTTGGATTTGCTGTTGTTTCTGCAAAATAATGTTGTTACTATTCTTCCTTCACCAACTTCTCCCTTTAAATGCCATACAGTGGATTTTACTTTATTCTTGTTAGACAACAGGAATATAGCTAAATACAGCTAAATCTGTCAAAATGTACTGAGTGATGAAAAGCAAGTTTTATGAGCTAATGTGAGAAGGTTTCTACAGAAATTCAAAATTATCATTACAAAAATTGTTCTGGCTTCAGTCTCAGTGAGTGATTGCTTTTCTAAGTCAGTACAGTCAAAATGAGCATTTGGCTTATGTATCCTCATACATAACACACTCCAACTAACAACTTCTAACAAAACTATGTTGTGCGTTTCTTAATCACAGTACTTTTGAAAAAGAAAGTCTTCTAATTGACAGGGCACAAAGTGAGCAATCATACTCCTGCAACCCAAGTAAAACTTCCAAGCACTAAGAAATTGCTTGGAATAACTTCCAAGCAATAAAATAACATCTGACTTTTTGCCCACCTTCACTTGCCCATATAATGTTTTTTTTCTTTTTTTAGAATAATCAACAGTGGTATTTGAGAGCTGCTCCAAATGCCAGGGTCGGGGTACATGTCCCAGGCAGATTTAAAATCCACAGCAAGGCAATCTGCAATGACAAACCAGACTGAGAAGTGCATGGGTGGAAGGATGGGGCTTGGATGGGATCCACCACATGTCCTGATCAACTGAGACACCAGGATTTTAGGACCTATCCATTTAGATACAGCCAAAGGGGCTAATCTCACATCTGTTGTTTTGTTACAACTCCTAAACCCCTCTCTGTGGGCACTGAATATCCAAACCCAAAGTAACAGTGTGATTCAATTCATGCTCGTATGTTTTCCATAAATAAGGCAATTCATTATTTTCACTGAAAGTTCTCTCATAATTCTTGTCATAATGTGAAATAAAGCATCCACTAACTGCATCAAACCTATTTTAAAAATGCATGTGTTTGCATTATTATCTGCAATATTTCATTCACAGCTTAAAAAGTATTGTTTTGGTGGAGGAGGATCACATTGCAAGTGCTGCATGCATCATATCTGAACAGAGGCACAACAGAGAAGGTCATGAAGTGAAAACTTTGAGCTTGACCTCAGTAAGAGCAAATTAATCCCCAGTCAGTGACCAGAAACGGTTTTTTCTATTGCCCTCAGTTCCTTCACGTCTCCAGTGATCAGTGAGGAGGAGCCAAGCACATGGCCATTTCTCCACATCTCCTTTCCACCTACTTTCCAGTGCTCGAGAGCTGCTGCACTGAGAAAGTCAATCAAATCTAGTGATTCACCAATGCAAACAGTTTAAGACCACATCTGACTCCTCTGAAGGTAGAAAAAGTTTCTCAAGAGTTTTTGAAACTTCTTCAAGTCTAGTAATTCTCTGCTCTTTATTTTACGATTGTGGATGAGCTGAATTAGTGAAGTAAATTAGAGAAGCCCTAACTCGGTTGCAGATATGCAAGGATAAAAGAACATATTTGGAAAGCAGTCAACTTGCTTTAGAAGCATGTTGGTACTTTTATCTGCTGTATCTACAAGGAAGGGACTTATAGAAGGAGTTAACACTTCTGTCATTTCTGAGTAGGTATCTGAGTGAATTCCTTGTTAAACCCCCAGAACAGCAGAATGATCTAAGCAACTCTTATCGCTGAGCCCTTTGTCTCTCCATGCCTAAGAAGCAAGCTCTTCAGAAAACATCTATTTATGTATTTAAAAGGAAGACTCATCATTGTGCCATTTACAGTTCAAGTATATGGGGGAAAAAAAAATCCAAAAACCAAACAGATTACGTACATTCCTATCCCTTCGTGTAAACCCTGCCTCTGCTTCAACCTTGTCTTGCCTTCTGAGACCTGAGATCACATGTAACATGTATCTATTGTGTGCACACATCGCATCAACCAAACTCCAGAAATGGTAAAGCTTTTTGACCCTTATCATATCTACACTGTACAAGCCAGTCACACCCTTATCCTGGGTTATTTTGATGGTCAGTTTAGTCCTTACAGAAATTCAGAACTAACTGTAAGTTTTCTATGGTGATTCAGTAATTACTGAATGGGTCAGAGATGGTGAATGCTCCTAAGCTTGGTGTGCTCTGCATCACCTTATCCCAGCTCTCTAGAGTACCATCCACCACCACCACTTCTCCCCAACTCCTTTCCTGCTTTATTTCATTGGCTCTTTTTTTTCTGTCAACTAAGGGTTAAGGGAATAATTAATTATATTGTTCTGACCAACTACATCTCTGGCTAATGAATATCATCACTGAATATTTTCAACTCAGAGAAACGTTCTCTTTTTCATCATAAACCTATGGACCATTTTCTCACTACAAGGAAACACCTGTGATATGTATCCAAGTGCATGCACATGCTTACACACAAATGTACAGAAAGTTGTGAGAAAGACCAGCAAAAAAGTACTTCCAGACATTGCTATTTGGAAACAAAAAATGTCTAAATGATGGTAAGTACATGGCCTCTTTTCTTCATGTTTGTTACTTTTAACTTTATAGAACGGTGTTATTATTTATAATACACTTTCTTTCATCAAATCAGACTGTTGCATTCTACTTATAATCACAGCTACATTCAGGAGTCAATTTTTTATCACAGTAAGATCTATCAGCTCTGCCTACACTGTGTTTACAAACTAGAAAGGAAATTGCTAGCTTTAGAAAAATTTGCTACAGATACTGTGGCAGACCTGAGGACATCAAACTTAGTAACATAAAGATAAATTAACTGATACTGGGGAAAGACAAGAAAGAGGTCAGTAATGTCATCTTGATTACTCAGAAAGGTCAAGAACTATTGCAAGCTTTGACCAAGGAGAAGACAAAAGACTAACTTCAGTGAACTACACTACATGATCCATTGAAAATACAATAATTGAGCATATCATCCTATGGTTAACTGTTGTAATGGCCATCTGTGTGAAGAAGATGAGAAAATATTAGGACTGTAGAACTGGTTGTGCTTCCTCACATTGGGTATAGCAGTTATACATCAGATTTTTGTCAGGACTTCTCCCCTGGACTAAAATAAAGAAACAAAGAAATTTCCCTTGAAGTCAAGTCAACTTCTCGCTATCAGAAAAAAAAATCCATCTTTGAAAATTAGAAACAGCGGGAAGTACACTGTATTGAATGCTAAATTAATTTCTTCTGATAACTTATTTCAAAGAGCATCTGATTAAAAGACAATCAAACATGCTTTAAATTTAGAAAAATATGGTTACCACAGGCTGAAGCAAAAGTAGTATTGCTGATAAGTGACAACAGAGTGTTGTTATTTGTTTAGCTCTTGTAAAGGCACCCCAGTCAATCAATAGCTGTGCATGTACTAAGGCAGCAGGGCTTGTATAAAGATTCTTATCAGAAATCCATGAGCAACATTCCACTTTTGATTACAGTGCTCCAGACTGTCCGCAATACTGCTGAAGACTGTGTGCCTCTTTGACAAGCCATATTGACGGAAATAATAATATAGAAACCACATTCCCTAATACGCATATCTAACTGCACAGCCAATTAACCACTATGCTGACTGAAATTGCTTTGTTATTCATTTTATTCCAACTGATGTTAATACTTTGGCAGCTGATGGGGATAATAACTGATGGAGCATATTGGAAATTTTGAAAGGGGGATATAACATTTATAATTTAAAGATGTGGAGAAAGCTTCTATGCTTCACAGTCTTAAAACAAGAAAATGCCTCAGTTATGCATAAGAAGTATTCAGGGAGAACTAGTATTTGAAAATCTGTGAATGAAGAGGAGATATATAAAGAAAATTGTAATACACAAACAGGTTGAAAAAACATTTTAGGATTTCTCTTTAAAAAAGGCAATTACAATGTGAAGATGAGACTTTTTCACTTCTACCTCTAATAGCACATCGAGAAACAATGCTTGAACATCTGGAAACATTTACATTCGATGTTTTAATCAAAATATAACCCTTTTCTGCAATATAATATGCATACTCTAACTGAAAAAAATGCCATTTAATCTACTCTAACCCCTAAGACTAATTGGTTTATTATCATTATGTGCAGAAATAGCCATCCCAGTTTATCTCAAAGAAAAAAAAAAAAGTAAAAAGACAAAATGATTTTTTCCTATACTAATGTCTTTCCTTGCAGTTTTCTTACAAAGACAAAAAGCCAACTGTACACCATATGCACATTTTTAAAAGTTGTTTTGGTCATATTTTGCACAATGGTGGTATAAATTATTTCACTTCCATGTTGCAATTCTGGTCCTGCTATTCTTACTTAGTAAAAGCTCCTAATTGCGTTAAACAGGCAATCTTCACTAAACAAGGGCTGCCTGATCCAGCCTGCAGCCTGGTGCTCCAGTAACAGTAAGCTGGTTATATAGAAGTCTCTCTAAATGGACACAACATATATTAATCCAATGCACCTGTATTTCAACAACAATAGTGAAGCAGAGACTGGAAGCAGCTGGGCTAGCTCAGAAGTAGTTCAGTATGCACGTTCCTGGTGTCACATCACATTCTGGATAGAAAAGACTGGAGGACGCAACACGGTGTGGTAACACAACATCCTAGTGCTCAACCTCAGCTCTCATTTCTGAAACATGTTCACTTTTCTTCCTCAAAGCCCTCAATTTCCACAAACTTCTTCCCAATCGGGAACTTTGCTGTTGAACCACTTTTTCATCCCTCTACTCAACCTCTTAAATCCCTCTACTGTTCCACCACAAGGTACCTAGCATTTCATCACCTCAAATCACTTTATAATAACTGCCCTCAGTAGCCTATTCCATATTAGGCTCCCCCTAAGCCTGTATCTTGGTCATAAGTCTCATTGAGTCAAATCTTTCCTGACATCATGCTGGCACCCCTGTCCTTAAACACACAACCCCTACACATACTGATCAAGTCTTTTTGTTCTGCATGTGAGTGCATCAGTCCTACTCCCTCCACATTTTTTTCCTTTTCTTTTCAACATACAGATTTCATTAATCACTTCCTGGCTCCTCCTCTGATTTAAAAATATACAAAACAGAATCAACTTACTTATCAGAAAACAGCCTGAACAAGATCCTGAGAATACAGAAAGATGAAAAAGCCAGAAGAAGTGGACAATTTGTACTTGTCATTTGGCAACTGAATGAGGAATCGGGGAACAATAAAAGGCTTAGCCCAGTAGAGACCAAAGTGTTTTCAGGAAGGACAAAGTGAATAAGGATGGCAACAGCCATCCATATGGCTACATTTCAACTTTTTACATATTCAACATGCAATTTTGACTTCATACATCATCCATCGTCTTCTTGGGTTCTTGAGAAACAGGCTTTCTTCATTTCAAGTTGTTGAGAAAGCTGCAGTCTCTTTTCTTTTATGTGAGTTTTGTCATGGACATTCCATGTTTTTCTAATCTAGAGGCACTGCAGTATGAGCTACTCTATCTACCCCCAAAAAAGATTGCATGGTAGATACAGCTACAACAAAAGAAATAGCCTCCTTTGTAAATGGAGCAAGCAGATACGAACATAAATCATCAAATAAGCCACGTGCTGTGGAGGCCACTGGCAAGTGCTGAGCAGCCTAAGACTTAGATTTGTGAACATTAGTGTCTCTCTCACTTCTCTGTGCATCTCTGTATGTCGCTGATGTCATGATTTAGAGAATTCTTTTCCTACGCCTTCCTGTGGTTAAACATTCAATTCATTCATCCATCTTTCACCTTCCTGAGTTTAACAAGAATCAGAAAGCACTAGGAAAATCATTTGGTCAAGGTTGAAAGATGTTTAATTTTTCCTTAGTATATTAAAGAACTGAGCGCTGAACTGCTTTTTGTTTAACAGGGTGAGTTAATTGCTTAATTGTAATTCTGTTTATGCCTCTGTGAGGCATAATACTGTCCACTAAAACCACATGAGATCATACTACTAAGCAAAATCTCAGCAAAATTACCTGACGAGAGCGTTAGCAGCAAGATCGTGGTTTGGCTTCTGAAAAGAAGTGGAAAAAAAATTCCAACCATTCCAGGCTTTTGGCTTTGCTTATACTATTAGTTGGAATTGGGTTAGCTCAAGGAAAACTGAAAGAACAAAAAAAAAAAAAAAAAAAAAATCAAACCATTTGCTGAGAGGATGAGGGTGGCAGGGCTAACACCAGTGCCAGGGTAGAGGAGGAAGATGTAGGTAGAGGAGGATGTCTGAGCACCGTGGTGACATTTATTGAATACTTGGGCAAAGTGATTGTTTCTCCTGCCTTTGACACTTCTGATCCACAATATTAGAGAGTAATGCTTTCACTGGAGATCGACTAATTGACCTACCCTAAAAGCTCTTTTCAACTTTTAACAGGAACAATGCTATGAAAAGCTGACAAAGTAACAAAACCCCAGATATAAGTTCACCACAAAGACTGCAACACTTATGTACAATTGTGTTAGATTAGAATAGAATAACAGCAAAACTGAAGGGAGCTAGTACTGAAGGATACAAGCCTCATAAACAAATTCTCATGCTCACTTGACTAAAGCCAGCAGGGGCTGGAACACTAGAGAAGGGCACTCAGATGCAGGGGTTAGGAATAAGCACCTCCCACTCCTCACCCATCTCCCTCTGACTAATACTTAAAAATGCAGTGATGGGCTCCACAGGAGCTTCTGTCCAACCCTGCTCAGGCATAATGAAAAATGCTTTTGTCGGGCTTATAGAAGCAAATGAGAATACCTCTCAAGAATGAAAGGAATTAGATGTTTTAAATCACTCTCAGATAGCAGAATTTCAGATAAACACAGAAACGCAAGGATGTTTAGAGTTATCGAGTAAACATTCTGAAATGCCTTCTTATGACGTGTAACATCCTTCATTTTGTAAAATCCGCTACTTAACTTCTGGAGAGGCTCCTGGGTTTTCCTATGAAGTCCTCAAGTGGCAGCTCTACCACTTCATGTTTTATTTTCTTTAACAAGAGTCAATCCTCCTGAGAAATCTGCTTTTTTACACCATCATCCTTTGACTGGGTCCAAGGTACCATATTTAAAAATCGACAAAGTTGTGCTTCAAAAATGCATTCTAAGGAACTGTGGCTGGTACCTCTACAATCATATTTCTTTTCCCCTCATGCTTTTAGTCTTCCTTCAAATTACTAGCAAGTCCCTAAATGTTATTCCCATATGGGCAGAAGCTGAAAGAATAATAAGCATATCCATATATGCTCACACACACACATTTTTAATTTCCCCTAGCACAGAACATGCAGAGCTCAGTCTCTCACTGCCTCAGTGCACTATAGAGTGGTGGCCTGAATTTCTCTTTCTTTGACCAGACATCTAACTTTTAAAAATTATTTTTAAATTAACAAAATGATTGAGAAAAGATATTTCTGTGCACTTTGCCTTTTCTAGCAGTTGAGTTTTAAAAGGTATTTAGCACATGGTGGGATTTTTCAGGTAAACAATACTATCATATCCACTAGCATTGTTAATCACTGAAAAAAATCCAATAAATCCTAACTACCCCATGTCTGCAACTAGGTCATCTTGCAGAGATGCTAAGGTGAAGAACAAGATCTGGTTTTCACTTTGCAAAGCCTGTAAATGACATTGCATGATCGTGCAAATGAAGCAAGCAAGATGAGAAAAATGAAGAAGAATGAAGCTGTATAATCTAATCAGAAGCCCACAAGGGTTTTTATCTTTTTTTTCCTCCCTTCCTCAGAGACAAAGGGAGGCTGTGATGCCTTAAAACACAGTCTGGTGTTTCTCTTTCTTTTACAGCTTTTGGTAACGCTGAACATATGCATATCTATTTTGCATGTATTTATGTACAGGTTCACAAAAGTATGCGTGCAAAATAGAAAAGGAAAAACTGTAACGAGGCTGTTTAAAGGGCACTAAAGCTGCTTCCTGTCCCTTCAGAAACTAAGTACCAGAGCGCTGTGATTCGTAGGCAAAAAGCATTTGCACCTGAAAATGATTTCATCTTCGTCCCTTTCCTAACCGCCACAGTGAGCATGAATTCCCCTTCTCAGTGTCTAAACCCTTACTTCTTCCCCAGTCTCCTGTATAATTAGCTGACCTTTGCTTTTAGTTCATCGACTTTCGACCAAGGTAATGAATTGGAAGGAGCATGATCATCACTGGCAATTTCAGCATCGCTTAGACTCCCTCCCCGCCCCTTGCTCCGCGCCGGGGTCCCTCGGCGCCCTGCCCTGCCTCTCGCCGCGGAGCGGGGCCACGGGCACCCGCCGCTCAGACGGTTTGCCCCGGTGCGTGTGTCCCCGGCATGAGGGGGAGGCGGGGAGGGTGGCGAGGGCCAGCGTTGCCGGGGCGCTCCCATCCGGTGGCCGCGGCTCCGGACAACGGAGGCGCCTACGGGATGGGCTTTCCAGCCGGCTCCGTCTGCGACGGGGTGGGGAGCGGAGCGGTGCGGGAGAACCTCCCCCTCCGCCGCCCGCCCCGCGCCAGCCGACCCCGCCGGGGCTCCGCGGGGCGCGCAGCAGGGAGATGCCGCCGGCCCTGGGGAATGCCCGGCAGCCGCGGGCTGCCCCCGGCAGCGTCGCTCGTCCACCCATCCCCGCCGGGCCGGAGGCCAGACGAGTACCCCGCGTCCCCGAACCGGGAGCGGCGGGCCGGGCCCGCACCCCGCCCCACGGAGCTCCCGAGGGGGCCAGCCCCGCAGCCCTTCTCCCGCCTGCCCTTCGCGCTCCTCTGCCTCCCACCGACCACGACAGCAGCGCCGGCCCGCGGAGTCCCGCAGCCCATGCCTGACCTCTGCGGGGCTGGCGGCGGTGCGGGGTGGGCGGCGCGGCGCAGACCCGACCATGCAGGGTACCGAGCGGCGTCCGAACCCACCGTGTCCGCCTCGCAAGGAAGCCGGTGACCTGTAGATAGCGATAGGCACTGAATGATGTTTGCTGCTGCCATGGAAATGGTGAATGTGGTGAGCTCCCAAACTGGAGGCGCCCCACGCCACCCCAAGGAGGCCGCTGAGAGTGAGTGGGACTATCCAGAGCAGGGCCAAGCGGCTCCCGGCGCTGCTGCCGCTGCTGCCGGCGGGTCCTGGCTCCGGGCTGGCCCTGAGGAGCACCCCCATCCTCCGGTGCGCGGCGAGCCGGCCCGCGGCGTCCTCGGGAGGAGCAGCAGCCACAGCAAAGGAGGCAAACTTTGGGCAGAGGCGCGCTCGCACACAAGCACACGGCGCTGGCTGCAGCTCACCGCACCAGGCGAGCCATCTCTTCCCTTTGGGAAAGCTTATGAAGATCCTTTTCTCCAGGTCTTCTTCTACCCAAAACAATCCGAGACATAGTCAGAGGCGGAGAATCCAGGCAGTTCAGAGCCTTCGCAAAGAGGTGGAAAAGGGGAAAAGCCCCGCGCTCAAACAAACGCTAGTTTCAGCTTTCCCGGGGCTGGTGCTCATTAACAATACTCCACAGTTGCAAGGGCTACGAGAGTGCCAAGCATTCCCCCATCCTCAGTAATCCACAGTGTAGCCAATCATGCCACATTTCTGCTAAGAAAGAAAAAAGGGGATGCCACCCCATCAGCCAGCGCTGGGAAAGCAGAGAAAAATCAAACTGCTGGTCTTCCCTCCATTCATCTCCAAAGTGGTGAGCCCTCACCCAGCGAGCTCTCTTCCCGGCGCTCACACACACATACACACTCACAAACACACTCGCACAAGCTGCCAGACAATAATCAGGCTGCTCCGGCAATCGCAGTGGTCTGACTATTGACAGTAATAACCGAGGATGTTTTCAGGGAGAATAGTACACCCTTATGAAAGAAGCTGGGGAAAAAAAAAAAAAAACCAACCAAAACCAACAAAAAAACCACCATGCTTGCGAAGAGCAGGGCTATGCAAATCTGCAGTCTCCAAACAGCAAATCGCTGAAGCTTGGATGCAATGCAGAGGACGAGCCTATGTTAAAGAGGGAGGCTGAGTTCAGCTCCCACACAGTCGCGTTGCCTCTCCTCTGCCTTTCGGGAGCCGCGCACTGCCAGAACACGGCTCGGGCGGTGCGGAGGACACACGCGCACACACACACGCGCGCCGCTCTTCCCCATCCGCCGCCCATCCGTGCCGCGGAGTCAACAGCGCGGCGGGAGTATTTCCCCTCCTCTAACAGTTCACATGTACCACTGTCTTGAAAAAACACTTTCATCTTGAAAGGAACGATTTGGGGTCCTTTAATTGGCCTAAACTTCCCCCATCAGATGTTTCCCTCTGTCTGTTCGAGCATCAGCTCTGATTAGCTGGTAATTACACACACAGCGCCTAACAAAGAATTACCAGAGTGGTTTTTTTGGTTTTTTGTTTTTTTTTTCTGGCACTACTCATCAACTACCTTTGCTGTACATTGTGGACACAAACTGGGCTGAAAAAGCGTTCCCCCCCTCCCCGCCCCCAGTTGTAGGGCGGCGCCGGCAGCGCCTCACGTTGGCCCCCGGGTGCGGGACCTGCCGCCGCGCTCGCCCCACGCCACGCACCCACGCCTGCCTCGAAAACAGCGGGAAGAGCTGTTCTACACCACGACCACCCGCGGCAGCTAAGTGTCATGTTTAAAAGGGAAGGTCTGCATTCAAAGGAAAAAACATTTGCCCCTCGCAGGGATTGGGGCGGGGGGGGGAAGGCGGTGTCCTGCATCCCCCGGAGCCAGCCGCGGGAGGCGCAGCCCTTGCAGTACCGCACCTGGGCACAGCAGGGTGTGTGAGCTGTACGCTCCCAGCCCTCCTCCTCCTCTCCCTCCCTCCCTCCCTCTACCGCTTCCAGCCTGCCGTAGATTTTGTGCCATGCCTCTAGCAGCATGAGATCATGGGTGCGGATGCGTGAAAGGAAGAGGGCGAGCAGTGGGTGTGAGAATGCCTTTTTATACATTTCGCGTTAATTTAAACGAAAACCACTGCAATTTGCTAAGGCGCTTTCTAATTCACGTGGATGTGAAGAGAAGTCACAACCCTTACTCAGCTGTGTAGGCTTTGGGAAGAGAAAGGCGTTTCGCCCTGACTGCTCAGTCCAGGGCGGACTGCTCCCCCCTCGGCGAGGAGAAACGCCCTTCACCTCGCAGCTGTGCTGGGGGTGCCCACGGCGGCTAAAGGACTCGAAACTCCCCCGAGTAGGGGCGAAGGAGAGGCAGCCCCTGCCCTGCCCCTGGGGCGGTGCGTTTCACGCCCCTCCCAGCGCGGATGCGCTGCCGCCTGTATTCAAAGTTTTGCAAAGACGCCCAGGTCTTTGCAAAATAGTGAAAAGGTCTCAACGCTGTGATGAAAGACGTCGCGACAAAACCACACCACTATTCCCCAAGCTTAGCGCCCAAGCCCTTTCTGTGCTCCGTGGAAGCGCACTTGTGCTGGCCCGCAAAGCGGGTGAGGGGGAGGCGGGCCAGGTGGTTCCCTGGTGGGTCCCAGCCACGCCAGCCCCTCCGGCTGGCCTCTGGTGAGCCGTCTTCGGGAGCAGGGATTGTCCTCCGCCACAGGGAAGGGCAGCTTATATGGAAGTCTGTGACTTTTCCGAGCTATCTCAAGAAGCCTTAGTGTAAAAGCAGTAAGAAACCTCAATTTTCCAAACTATCAGCTTGCAACTGCCATGCACTGTCACCTCTTAAAATACAATGAATTATCTATGTTTCAGAGTCAAGGAAAGAAGGGGAAATGAAAGAAATCTTAAAGAAACATCATCTTGGATTCACTAGCTCTTCTAAAATGAAAGCCCCTGATGTGTATTTCCTGTTCATGCAAGTAATATGTGTTAGAAATTTTTATCCATAAATACCACTAGGCTTTCTATCAAAACTCAGGAAACAAAATATTTCAGTCAGTCACTGGAACCAGTTTTTGGGTAAACTGTTCACACGTTGCTGCCATTTTAGAAACATGCAGTAGTTAACTGACTGTTCTTAATGATTCTAGACATCCTACAGACAAGTAACTTAAAACTGTGATCACTTCTCTGAAATACGAAGCTAGTATTGCCAACTGTTTAACGGTATAGTTGGCAACACAGTTGTTCAGATACAATTGCAGTTGGCAAGCCACGTCTAGACTAACTTCCGCTCTACTGTTTTGTGGCTGCCGTCAAGAGCTGTATTCTGCTACCTTTTAGTGCAAGTTTCCCTCTTGGCATCCAAGAAAGCACAAGTGGCTCCCCATTACAGAGTTATGCCCATTAAGTATAACCTTGCAACAGAGGCCTCCTGAAGAGCCTTTCCAGCCTTAACAGTTTATTTGGCACTTTTGGTATGTGTTCAGGAGGACTTAGTGTAAGCATTTTTCTCTGTGTTGTCGGATATGTTTGTAGCTTGAGCACCTTCATCTGAATTCTTATTCCACCTTCCATCGGCTATGTCAGAGGGGCCTAAAGTGCTTAAATACCAAGGACAAATGAACAAAATGTTTAGGTACTTCAGAGGTACTTCATTTAATATTTTACTGAAGATAAAAAGAGTGTTAAAGTGCTTGGCATTACTAAATGTGTACTATTTATGCAGTGCACACACAAGACTGCCACTAAAGTTTCAAGTTTAAATCTGTTTGGAGACTACTTAGAGAAGTTTTTTCATCAGATAGATTATAATGGGTCATTTTTAGGTGTTACACTATGATGTTAAACGGTACTTAGATACCATCAAATTAATGAATTATTTTGCTGCTTCCTATCCAAACCAAGAGTTAAGGACACAAAGGCCAATCTCCACAAAGCTTTTTAGGTGTCTAACTCTTATTTAAGTACCCAGTTAAAATGTGAATGAGGGGATTGATGCCTAAGTAGACATCCCTTTCCGGATCTGGCCATACACTCAGCACCTCATACGTACTACCTCTAATTTTAATACCATTTGACATTTTTTCTAGTTCTGCACTCTGAACCATAGAGGTGAATAGGAGGGGGACTATCCAAGATTCAGGGAGGAGAAAGGTGATAGAATGCAGTGCACAGGTAAGAAATGGGGAGAAGTAATTTGCAGAAAATACCATAAAGAGACTGAAAATAGAAATAAAAAAAGGAAGGTGAAGAAGGAAGTGTATATGAAAGCAAGTGATGGCAAATGAGGACAGGAAAAAGAGGAAGGCAAAAGGAAATTCTAGGAAGTAAAATCCTTTCTTGCTCATTTTTTCCCTTATAACAGCAAGCACTTCTTTCTAATTTAAGGCAAATATTCATAGTCTGATACCTCTAGATTTTCTTTTTTATTTTAAAGGAGTCTGTGGTGAGGTGGGTGTCAGTCTCATCTCTCAAATAAAACGCTACAGGAATAAAGGAAACAGCCTCAGGTTGCACCAGGGAAGTTTTAGATTGGATATTTCTTCACCAAAAGGGTTGCCAGGCGTTGGAGCAGGCTGTCCAAGAAAGTGGCCTGGAGGCATTTAAAAGTCAGGTAGATGTGGTGCTTAGGGAGATGGTTTAGGGGTGGACATGGCAGTTCTAGATTTTGATTGGACTTGGTCATCTGCAAAGTCTTTTCTGATCTAATCGATTCTATGTTTCTATTTAAAAATCTTAATTGAGTGTCAGCACTTAGAGTTAAGCTTTTTAATGAAAAGTAAAACTTAAAAGCATCTGCAAGTAAAATGATGGTAAGCATAATTTCTTACATAAAATACTTGTTTATTTACCCCCTGCTGACATGAGAATATGGATCTTTGTTAGCTGAGGACTATCTGAAGTTTAAATAATCTGGTTTTAATCCCCAAGGGCACAGAATCACATACTCCCAACACAATTAACATGGTGAGATCAGTTTGTGAAGGTTCACTCACAAGAAGGAAGAAGTGGCACAAAAGAAGGCAATAAACAAGAGTTGGTATAAACACATAAATGTCCCATCTTGGCATAGCAGATAAACTGTGAAGATAAATAATAGTGTTCACAATGTAGTTTTTAGTATTTTGGAAACATAGCTCAGTGAAGTGAATTTAACATTTTTTTTAGCCCCATTTCACACTTATCCTGTGAAGGTCACATTGGCAGTAAATGTGATGTTTAATCAAGCTAAATCTGCCAAATGAATTCTGCTACAAATACCAGTGTGTTCCTAGGTTTATGAAAGAGAACATCCTCACACACGTTCCCCTTGTTTCTTCTGTGCCATTATTCTATAAACACCAAAAACTCTTAAAGAAGATTTATACTAACAGAAAAAATACTTCCATGAGTATAATTTATCAGATAAAATCTGATCCTTCTTTCTGCTATGACCATATCTCTCTACACCCAGGTTCTTGTCAATACAGCTATGTCTGTTAAGAAGAACAACTTTGGTGGCACTACCAAAACTGAAGTCCAGATCGTGCCTTAGGCTAGCAGAAGTTTTCAGTTACATTCAGGACTCCTTTAGGTAATTACTGCCTTGTGCAACCAGACTTCTCTGGCCACCTCTGTTCTCCAGAGATGAAATCCTGCATTCTGCAACATTCACTCTTAGACTCCTGAAGCTCAAGTACTGTTCAGCAAACTCAGATAGAAAAAAAGCCCTCCATAAATATTACAGCAACACATGATCAATGAACACTTTAACACATTTTATGTCTTTTTCTATTATAACTTTTCTCCACTACTAGATATAGGATCTCAATTCATTTGAAAACCTGTAGATGCTTTATGATTACAATTAAGCAAGCCAGAATTTATGTCCATCTGTCCTAAAGACAGCAGCTTAGAGACGAAAATCTTCAAGCTAATGTTTCCACTTAACACTCTAAACTCTGATGAATTTAAGGATCTATACACAGGATGCCACAATACTAAAAATGTCTGATTTTCAGACATTTTAATGTCATTAGAGTTGCTCCTTTTTTTCTTTTAAACAGTAGAGAATGTTTCTTTCAAAAGCCAAATAATTTCAAGATATTGAACTAAAGCATGTCATCTCTGTGTAGCTGTGGCCAACTTGTGTCCTAATCCTACAAAACTTAGGGCAGAAGTCCTTTATTTAGAAAGGAAATCAACAAACTTTATAATGCAAACTGTCCAGAGACTTGGAAAGTAAAAAATATCATTCCATGAGAGATGGATGGAGTATCGCACAGTCATAAAATACACAGAAATTCCAGTTTTTTGTGTTCGTGTAAAAAAAAGAGAGTTCACAGTGATAATACTTAGACTGCTTTTTCTAGAGTGCAGCTATTCTCTCGATATGTATAGTTCAAAATAAATCCTAGTACAGTTAATAAGTCTTTCTGTCCATAAATCTGACCATCCAAATAGGCTTAAATCTTCATAATAAATATTTCTTGTCTCTGAGTATATAAAGACAGAAATAATCTCTTTCTTTCTATTCATTGCTGTCAAAAGCAAGCTGATCTTTTTTTTTCTCATTTTATTTTAAATCCTGCACATAAGCCAGATCCCTTCAATTTAGAATAGAAGGGGCCAGTAGAAGAACATTTTCCAATGGGGAATTTTAACTCTGAAAGGAAGCTCCCTCTTGGTCTAATATAGCCCTGGTTGGTCTATCAGTCAGTCATTGGGGCACTTAGCCAAGTTCATCTGCAATTACTTGTGTTAGCCCTGGTTTGACCTGCCTTGAGGAGAAGGCTCATATTCCACTGGGGGTTGTCTTTTGCTGGCTACCAATGCTGCAAATGTCACTTAATTTTATTGGGGTTTTTTTGTCTAACTTTGCACAAAGAGTACTAACACTTTGGGTAAGTTCCCCCTTTCACTCCAGTATAAAGCCACAGGAATTTAGGCCAAATCCACATATAGATACATAGAGGTATTTAAGAGATTTGTAGTTGTTTATCAAGCAGGGCAGGCTGAACTCATGTTCTCTCTGGACTAGTGCATGAGCACTAATTCTATGGGCAATTAGACTACTGCAGAACCTGCAAAAGTCTCTGATTTCTACCAGTACTGCTGCAGGAACTGGCACTGCATTGCTGCAGAAAAGAGATCCCTGACTACAGCTTCAATGCTACTGATTTGAACTCCTCAGCAAATACTCCAGCTAAGGACAACAACAACAAAAAAGAACCACAAAAATAGGTTACAAATTAGTCATCATGAAGTTTGGTCAGAGCAGTGACAGATGACAATAATAGAACCCAGTGTGTACTCTTTTGTGTCTAGTAGAAGCACACAAAGTATGTGCAAAGCCTATTTGTTTATAAGGGCCTATAGAAATAGGAAAAGTGTACGTATTGGGTTGTTTGCAGCTCTTGTTCTGTTGACCATACATAATACTTGAGATATAAAAGCCATGTCAGGGCCAAGCTCACACTTGACTCAAAGTGCAATTTCCCCAAAAATGGGGAAATTGAATTTATAGATTTTGCAAGGCAAAGTTGATTGCCTTTTTTTTTTTTTTTTTTTTAGTGGAAAGCCTGCTGGTAGTCAAGAGAGCCCTAAATATTCATAGTGTCCCTAAGTTAGTAATAGGCAGGTTTTTCTGACAGATTTCTAAGATATCACCCATCACGATTAACAATCGGTCACCACACTGACCCCCTTCCTGGCCTTGATAGTGAAGAGAATGTACAGTAGAGTTCCACTTCTCACCTTCCCCGAACACATTAGTCCTGTAACAATATTGCCAGAGAAATGGGTAAGGTGCAGCCTTACTGTTCCCATTCTGTCTACTCTTGCAGTTCAATACATTTGCTTTACACTCCAGACAGCAGTAGTGTTAAAAGTCAGCTGTAGAAATAACTGAATTTAAAAAGCAGAATTGTAAGAAGACAGCATTAACTTTTGGCATTCATAACTTTAAAATGTCCAAATACTTATTTAGCTTTAAGCTTCTTTTTTTTTTTTCCCTGAAAAAGTGTCACCATTGTGCAGAAACCACATTTGTTTGTAGTGCCAAGAGCATTTTCTATAGCTGAGTTATGAACCTCTGAACATACAGGTTTAAAATGGAAATGCTGACATAATCTTAAATGTAGTGGCACAAATACTGTCACTAAAATAATCCTTGTAATCTAATATATTAGCCCTAGGGGGATGGAGACTCAATTGTATGGTCTCTGACAGTCTTTCTGAGGCTCTGTTCAAATTGCATAATTATTCTACATCCTTCAAGTTCTTTAAAATACATTTCAAATGCAGTATTGTACATTCCAAAATATTTGTTCTTCGGAGATTGATTTGACTTTTTTTTCTGACTTTGAAGAGATATATGACCTCAGAGCCATGTAAAAAATCATTAATCAGGTTTATACTGTGTAACACTCTTTTGTGTGTGAAAGATTTACTTTTTTTCCACATTTCCTCAGTTATGTTGCCAAGGTGATTCCCCTAGAGAGCCATGTGTTTATCTTGACAGGTGTTAGTGAGATCTGCAGAGTCTCAGTGGAATTGTTACTGGTTGCTTTGAGGTACAGTAGAAAACATTAAGTCTGCAAACTAATGAACTTATCTGATTACATTCTAAATAAAATAAGCCACAGAGTAAGTTGGAATAATCTAATGCCTTTCTAATGAAGCTTTTATTGGGCATATGGCATGGTCTTGCGATTTTCCTCATGTGGCTATCACAAACAAAACCTCGAAGCATACATATATCTCTTCTGTTACATACCATCATCAAAAACTTGCTATCACAACTATTTTCAGATTACTATTTTGCTAGTATAACCTTTGATTATTATTTGCAAGAGTAAATAGACTTTAAAAAAATAAGCAATCAGATTAAAAAAAGAAACGGGAATCACCACTGATAGAAGAAAAATACAACTTCTGCTGCTGTTGCTAGAGGAAAGATATAAACTACCGCTGCTAACTTATAATTACTTTAAAATCCATTCTGTGACCCGTCCTGACAATGTCAGGGAATCATTAACTAAATATTGTAACTTCTGAAGTTAAATAATCATTCCGTAGTTACAGTCCATTAGTGTTTTCTATCTCTGAGCTGTAACATGCTATATTTTTGTAATGCTTATTAGAAGCAATAAAACTATAGGTGCTTTTAATAAAAAAAGAATGAATTTTAAGGAAGGGGAAATAAGATACCATCATTTTCAGGCAGCTATGCTTTTTACTTTTGTTTGTCATTTTTTTTTTTTCTGTATGTATATATACAAGATCAGAACACATGAGAAAACACTCCTTAGCAACATTCAGCTGGGAACATGCTGCTGAATTTAGGTATAAACCCATAATGGCATCTCAAAGAATAGCAATATCTCACACGCTTCAGCTTTTATATACTATTTCAAATCCTTAATTTCCTTTTTTCAGTTTGTCACATACAGTTTTCTTTGCTTCCCTATTTGCAAATGCCCGTTTGAGACAAAAAGATCTTTTCGTAGCCAAGCTCTCCTTCAGCAACACATTAGCAGCCAAGTTTTTGTAGAGGATAAGAAAATAGATACAGTGAAAACAGACTGAGAACATAGTTTTTCTTTCCTTCAGCAGCAGCAGCCAGAAACAGTATGAAAGCAATGGATCATGAAGAAAAGCAATTTCCTACTTCAAGGATTAAGCAATGTCCTCCTTTGTAATGTTAAATAGAAGTTCTAGGATTTTTTTTCAAGGAGTAGTGATTTTTTTCCCCAATTTAAATAAATAGTCACTAGAGAAGCTCCAATACAGTCCCAAACACATCACTTTCTAGCCAATCAATAACACAGATAAAGCCCTTTACATTGTACTTCTTTTAGCAGGCCTATTGATAGAGCAAGAAAAATTAAGCTACTACAGAAGTCAAAGATAATTAACTTAACCAGGGAGAATATCTGGTGAAACTGGCTGCTCATGGCTTGGACAGGCATGTACTTCCCTGCATAAAAAACTGTCTGGATGGCTGGGCCCAAAGAGTGGTGGTGAATGGAATTAAATCTAGTTGGTGGCCGGTCACCAGTGGTGTTCCCCAGGGCTCAGTGCTGGGGCCTGTTCTGTTTAACATCTTTATCGATGATCTGGATGAGAGGATTGAGTGCACCCTCATTAAGTTTGCTGAAAACACTGAAAACACTGTCTGCTTGACAGTAGGAAGGCTTAGAGGGACCTGGACAGGCTGGATCAATGGGCTGAGGCCAACTGTATGAGGTTTAACAAGGCCAAGTGCTGGGTCCTGCACTTAGGCCACAACAACCCCAGGCAACGCTAAAGGCTTGAGACAGAGTGACTGGAAAGCTGTCTGACAGAAAAGTACCTGAGTGTGTTGTTCAACAGACAGCTGAATATGAGCCAGTAGTACACCCAGATGACCAAGAAGGTCAATGGCATCCCAGCCTGACTTAGAAATAGTGTGGCCAGCAGGACCAGGAAAGTGATCAACCTCCTGTACTTGGTGCTGGTGAAACCACATCTTGAATACTGTGTTCAGTTTTGGGGTCTCACAATAAGAAACACACTGAGGCTCTGGAGTGTGTCCAGAGACAGGCTGGTGAACGGTCTGGAACACAAGTCTTACGAGGAGCAGATGAGGGAACCTGGGTTATTTAGCCTGGAGAAAAGGAGGCTGAGGGAAGACTTTACCACTCACTGAAGGGAAGTTGTAGCAAGGTGTATGTTGGTCTCATCTCCCAAGTAAAAAGCTACAGGACAAGAAAAAATGCCCTCAGGTTGCACCAGGGGAGATTTTGACTGGATATTATGAAAAAAATCTTCATTGAAAGTGTTTTCAACCATTGGAACAGGCTGTCCAGGGAAATAGCTGAGTTACCACCCATGGAGGTATTTAAAGACCAGTAGATGTAGCACTGAGGGACATGGTTTAGCAGCGGACATGGCAGTGCTTTCAAACAAAGACAGCTACCATTTCACTGTCACAGTACATGTCTTTCATTCAGTGTCACTGTAAAATTAACTACTTCTGTGATGATACATGGCTAGGCTATCAGGTGATGTACCATATACTTATATAAAATATTATCCTACTTTGGTAGTATGGAAAAGATGGAAGTTCTACATCAGCCTCTGCCACAGCTTTTCAAGTGCAGCCTTGGGCAAATCACTACAAGCTATTAGTCAGTTAATAGCTAATTGACAAGCTAGGTCAATGTTATCAGTCATAAGGATAAAGCTTATTTGCATGAGTAAGGCTTGGTAGAATTACACCACTCACACCAGTGCGGAAACATTTCATCTTCAAGCACTACTAAATGGTGCATCACAGGATTAAGTCTTCTACACCTACAGGTTTGTATCTATAAATCTCTATTAAGAACATTCAGTGCAGTGTTAAAACCATTACTGTGTTTAAGGTAGTCTGAAATCACTTTATGACAAAAGCCAATGTTTATAGTAATTATGGGTGTGTGGGTCATCTTCAGCTTCCATACATAGATAAAGGGAAGTCCTATAAATATCTGATCAACCTTGCTTTATGGGACAACTTGTATGAGAAAGCATTATCACTGTAAAGAGACTTTGTTAGATCAAGCTCGTCCTCCTTCACATATATGCAAATGATAGCTGCAACTATCAAGAGACTGGAAAACGAAAATAATTTAATTCATACCTGTGTTCTGTTTTTTAATGAATTACATTAATTTTTTTTTTATCCAAGAGAAAGCCCCTGCTATATAATTAAAATGAAGAGTCATAACCAACTTATCTTTTAAAAACAGGTTGTAACACAAAAGAAAATGCAAGTCTTCTTGCCCACAACTTATGGTTCTATGAAAACTTGCCTAATTTTACCTATTTATTTCAGTGCATAACAAAAGATCATAAATTTCAATAGAAAATATAGGTGCTCTGCTGACCCTCTTTGGTTACACAGTTCACTGTTACTCCCCAGAAAAGCTTAGGGTTTTCAATAGGAAGTTTTCAAAAACCATCATATTGAACCACTAGCCTATAATAGCCCTTCTACATTTAACAGGATGTCAGTTCCTGGAGCTGTTTTTCTTTGATGCACACAAAATACTGCCAGTAATTTTAATCAGAATTATGCGACACACTGGAGGAAGACAATCACATAATAGGAATTATCATGGTTTTTTCTTATCCCTGCCTCTTGCAGAACTGTTGTTTTTTTAGTGGAGTTGGCATTGTATATATTACAGGTTTGTGTTTGCTTTCTCTAAAAAAAAGCTCATACTAGTGTAGTCCTCCTCTTCCAGATATGTCAAAGTGTTTTAGAAAACAATGAAAGCAGTGGAGCTCAGTAAAAAAAAACAAAACACACAAACTTGCAGTGAAACTGTTTTTCATTTGATAACATGAAAAGGTCTCAAATTTTTTGTAATGAAAAATAAAGGAAACACATTACAAATATTAAAGAAACACATCTTTAAAAGAAATTACATTTAAAAAAATTATGTTTTCATTCATCATTTTTTATGGTCTTGGTTTAAAATAGAATGCCTTTTCATTGTCACTGTTTTTCTGTTAGGATTGAATAAATCTTCTCTCAAATACTTTATTTTCAGAATGGTCTCTAAATCTAAAATTAGTTAATTCCTACAGCTCAAATCAGGGCACTTTACTGAAAAAAAAAACTAAGTAATGCCCTGAAAGCCTTCACCTTCTATGTAACCTTCTAAGTAATACCCTTGCAACCTTCACCTTGTACTGAAGGAAAATTAATTATGATATAAACTTAGAATACTTGGTACTAAGAACCTTAGTTTCCATTTGCTTTGCTCTTGTAAACTAGCCTTAATGAAAATATTAATTGTTCTACAGTAAATATTAATCACTGTTGCCAGATTTAAACTTACAATATTAGTGATATAGCTCAGTGTGAGATGTGGGCACACCACCTATGTCAGGTCAGGTTGCAGGAGATAAGTCCTGTGTCAAGCACTTAACAAAGTGCATTGGGTCTGTGCATTGGGTGTGTAAAGTGGCATATGTTCTACATTTTGTTGCATAAAAGGGGAATGTGTCACATAAGGAGACACAAAACAGGACTTCAGTCCTTTCCTTCTCATTGTAGCAGAAAGCAGCATTTACATTTACATTGTGTGGGACAATGAGCAACTTTTCTATTGCTAAGAGTGACTTCTACACTAGAATTAGAATCACACAAAGGGTTTATGAATTACATCGTATGCAAGAGCAATGCTATATACCCATGTACTTTGGAGCTCTGATATGCTGTGATTGAAAGCCAGAAAGTGAGAGCTGAAGAACAGGTTGCTGGGTGTTTTCAGCCAATATCCTATTGACCGGAATGGAATTTACACAATCCAAAGACCTGGATGCTGCCTTAGTGTTAAAACATTCTAGCAAAATCAATATGAGCTATAAATTATTAGAAGCCATTTTTAATTGTCACCTACTTCACACTAATGATCAATTTATCATTAATGCAAAAAGAGATTTAGAGCAAGATTTATGCTGCTAAAGTAAGTATGCATTAGATCTACAGTATATGCCACAAGTGCACTTGTTTCTTGTGGAATTCCTCCAGAACACTGGATCTATATGCAGTATAATATATTTAACTGACAATGAGCTATTGAATTGCACAGTGGAAATAGCTTACAACCTTAAAAACTTCTAAAGTAACTTCTCTAGTCAAGATGGGCTTCAATTATACAACTCAGTATATGAAAAAGTTTTTTGGTGTATAAAATACATCATTGTTAGTTTGAACTTCTTTCATTTTTTTTTTCATCAAAGGAGATTTATAATGTGTAAGCAATACCATAAAGGCTTTCTTCCACTAAAGAAGCTCAGAAATAAGCAGATTCACAAGATTAGTTTCCCAAAAGGAAAATTCTAATTATGCACTTGAAGAAGTTTGCTTCTTCCTTTCCAGTACTGCTGCAGTTCAGGAAAATGTCATTTGTAAATATGACTAGCAGCAGGGAATTCCTGCATCACTACTCAATACAGACCCAGGTGATAAAAAACAGTTAAGTTACGTTTATTTAGAATCTCTAGTTTAATCTCTTCATATGAAAAAAACCAAACTGCAGTATCACTGAGGTTTTTGGTCATAGTGATGAGATCAGCAGGTGTTTCATCATTATTTAGCAACAGATATAGAAACCTCGTTACGAAATTTTCTGACTTAGGTGTCTGCAGTACAAGGACTGAGAAAACCCAGAGCATTAATGGCCATTAATCTATAATGCATGATTTCTCTGCTAATAAGGCACCACATTTTTAGTGGTTGGTGAACAGGATGAGTCAAGCACTCTGAAATTAGTGAATGTTGATCAGTAATATCTTATTGTGATAAATAGCAAATGCATTTTCCTTCAAGACGAGGGCTTTTTTTCCATATCTTTTCAGTTGATTAGTGTTCAATAAACCTTGATTATACTTATCTAATAGATAAGAGAGTAAAATGCACAATACTTCTTTTCTCTTTAGTGTCTTAATTTTAGTATGAACCTCCATGCTTAAATGTGGTTCAGGGTGACACCATGAGTCGGCATCTGCTCACAGCATATTGGAATGTACAAACACAGGTATAGCTTGCAAAAGTGTGTAGTAATTCTTCCCTTCAGCTCAGCATTAATAAACTCTCGGCAGGAATAGCAGGTACAAATTTGGACATTACACTCCAGGAGGACGTGAGCCAAATAAGGGAAATGTGAAGAGAGCAACATGACCAGAGTGTAGAGAACATGAGTTGCAATAAAGCTTGAAAGAATTAGGCTAGAGAGGAGACAAGTGAGATGGAACATGATAATAGCCTTCAAATACATGAAAGGCTGTTTCAAAAGAATAAGGAAATAACCTGAATTCTCAGTAAAAATGATGGATAAGGCAAAAAGAAATGTGCTAAATTGCAGCAATTAAAATTCAGGGTAGATATTATGAAAACCTTCTCGACAGTAAGGATGGGAAGTGCTATAAAATATCACCTAGAAGACAGTGGAGTCTCCACTGCTACAATTATATAAACATGAGTTGATCTAGAACTACTCAAATAAAATTTATTATCTTTTCAGGACTGAGTTGATGTCCTGCAGTCCCTTTCATCTTTACACTTCTATGAATAGGACTCCTTCCTGCAATCATTTGTACTAGGAATTGTTAAACCACAGAAATAATTTTTTTTTCCTCCAGGTCTTCTGTTACTCAGAGTTGGTGGAGAAATAAGTAGGAGTAAACTTCTTATCAACACCTTCTTTTGCCCCATATGTGATGTTACTAGACATGACAGGTCTATTTGCTTGTTTGAAGCATTTCTTTGAAAACAAAAATGAGAATAACCAACCTTATCTAGGCCAATAGTAAACAAATAAATAGGAAGGCAAATATCACTTCATCTTAAATTCCTCTTCTAGATCACAAACCAAAACAATTCTAAATGAAATTATGAAAGAAGAAAATGCCACAATCATAAAGCTTTTAGATGAGTAGAAAAGAAAGGAAGCTACATCATCCATTTTGGCCTTGGAAGAATATCCTGTGATATATAAACTTATAGCTATCATCCATATTTACATATGTATTTACCAGCTTTTATCACTGACAAAAAATATCATGATTTGACCTTACATCCTAAGGCTGGACCATATTATTTGCTATCACCTGTAACAGGCATGAGATTTCCTGTACTCACAGAGCTCAATAATATTCATTAATTCATCCATTGTCATGAGATTTAACCTTCAATCGTGCTACTTAAGAAAAAATTGTTTCAATTTTTAATTCTTAACTAAATTACAATATTTTATGGAACAATATTATCATTTTTTCTCCTCTAGTTTACCGCTGAGTGGTTCAGATAGTTGAATACCATGGTGTCCTATTTGAACTTACATGCAGACACTGATATATACTAAATGAAGCAGCACCCAGTGAATAGATTTGGACAAATATTCACAAAACTTTCAAAATTGCAGAAGGACTTTTTCACTAAGAGGGTTGTTAAGTATTGGAATGGGCTGCTCAGGAAGGTGGTGGAGTCACCACCTCTGAAGATATTTAAAAGACACACAGATGAGGCACTGAAGGACATGGTTTAGTGGTGGGCTTGTCAGTGTTACGTTAGTGGTTGGACTCAATGACTTTAAAGGTCTTTTCCAAACGAAATGACTCTATGATTCTATGGAAAATGAACTAAAACATGACTGAAAGAACTTACTTTAAAATTTAAAATTAAAGCCGAAGTAAAATTTTCTTGCAATAGCTATGAGGGAGAAAACTGTAGTTTCAACACAGGAGAGGGTTAGGGTTAGGGTTATGATCCAGTGTTACTGAGGACAAGTAGTAGTAGAAATTTCCTGTCTCTTTGTAAAGTTATGTCTCTGTAAATCTCCATCTGTTACACTCTTAACAAGTCTCCTAATATTCATAATTTCTTCTTTCTCTCTCTGGTAAGTTGCACTGATGTGAAGAGTATCTCCAAAGAGAATTCCAAGCTGCTTACATCCCCCTTTGGAGAAGACTGCCTTTTTTTTCCAGTATGTAAAGTATGTCAAGATTTGTCTCTCATTTATTAAATTCATTAGAGATCATCATGACTATTGAATTTCTTTTCAGCAGGACACTGTCTTGTCAGTAATTCCCGGTCCATTATTCTTCAAAGAAACAGTTTCCTTTGATCCATATTGTAACTCAGTCCCCACAATTTAAAAATAAACCTGATGCAGCTCACATGCCGCATGCAGCTGCATGCCCATTAAAAAAACCAAAATCTCAAAATACATTTTTCAAACACATGAATGTTTCCTGACACCTTTTGCATTACCTTTCTGCTTCATAGTACTTTTTTGCGATTTTCTAAGTACAAATTTAAAAACAACTAATCTTAGTTTGTGGTTCCATTTCAGATTCTTCAGCACAAAATATAAAGCATCTAAATGATACAAGAATTGTGATAAAAAAAAGGAGAACAGCTGGATAAAAATAAACCTCATTATTATCTAATCAAATTCACAACTGCAATGTCATGCACATCAAATTTAAGAATTGGCATCACTAGAGGAATGGGAAAAATCTATCCAACCATCACAAGATCTAGGAAATTCTGAAGTGATATTGAAGGAATGTGCAGAAAGTAGAACCAAAGACTGAAAAGAAGCAGAGGACTCAGAAACAGAAATCCATAATATAATAAAAAGTAAAAGCTAGTAACATTCGGCTGCAATTCTATCAGTGGACTCAAGTGGCTGCAAATACATGATAGCGAAATCTGGCAATTCACCATTATTTATTCTCTTAACATACTTAGGAAATAGATGTTAAATTTTAATACTGCTCTTTTTGAAAAGAAAAGTGAACGTTTTCCCATCATATTTCAGAAAAGCAGCAGGACTGAAACGGAATATATTTCAAATGGAAAGATCAAAGTTATCTTGTTCCATCCCAGAACACACAAAGTCAAACAAATTATTTCATTCTGGAAGTGTTATGATCCTGATTTCTTAAACATAGGAAGCTTGGCTTTTTGCCAAGATGGATGAAGAAGTATACACTTCCACTGATTCATAACTGTCCAATTATATATATAATCCTTGCTTACTGCTCCTAAACAAGGACAATTTTTATGTTATTACTTTCCCTCTGGTTTTTAGCAAGCAAAGCAACACTTGTTTCAACACCACGTCAGTATGGGTTCCTTTTCGTGTCTAATTTTTATAGTGGATCACATTAAAAAAAACCCACAAACAACAAACCAACCAAACTGACACAAAACCAAACAAACAAGCAAAAAAACCATTCAAAAACTATAACATACCTCCACTCCCTCCCGTATCAGTACAACTTTGTGGCATTGCCTACTCTCCTATCAAAGACAGACTTCTCTGCCTTCCTGAGACACTCTATCTGGTGAATGTTTACTGCTGGGCAGATCACCACAGCTATAAGGGAGTGGTGTGTTCCCTTACACACTTGCTCACATGCGCATGTGAAAGGCAAAAAGGAAAAAAACTTCTCTATTTGGATTCATGTATCCTTTGTGACATTTCAGAAGTTCTCAGCAGTCCCCAGAAAGCTTCTGATGATATGCTTTCCTGGTTAAAGCAATAAATATTGAAGAAATCTCATATTCATGAGTAATTTACTAAATTAAACAAAAAAGCATCCATTTTTGGAAAGACTTTAGCTTGGAAACCTTGGAACACTTATGATGGGTCAAGTCTCCTTTACTGAATATATGCTTTGTTGCAGCTTTGTGAAACATCAATAATATGCTTTAAGCATCCAGATCTCCTACTGCATGATTAACACTATGAAATTATTTTGGGATTTTTTTTGGTTTGTTTCTGATTTTGGGGGGTCATTTATTTATTTATTTTAAATCTTGGAATGGTTTACAGGTAACAACATTGCTAGCAGATTGAAATTGTTGATAGGACCTGTAGTTGCATCAATATTTCTCCTCCTTACTCTTAATTTTTAAGGTTTACTAAGCTTTGATTTAAGGAACTTCTCACTTACTTATTTACAGCAATGTAAAGTAGCATGAACCACACAATTATTCCATATATTGATGTAATTCCATAATCCTCCATGGAGAATGACACCTATACTTTTTTGTAAAATATGGTCCTAAATTACATCTTTATATTTTTCAATGACCTATTTTTTCCTTGACTTTTAAGTGTTTTTAATAATGTCCTATTGCTGTACTGTTTTAGCCATATAAACCCTAACCAATAAACTTTATCCAAAAAGTGAAAATATTATCATCATCATTTTCACCTTTTTTTTTTTTCTCCCTTAAAGATCTTGTGCTTATTTGCTATCCAGTCTGCAAGCCTAACTGCAGCAACTTCATTAATGAAAGGTTGGAGAGATTTAATTGGGTTTTTTTGGTTTTGGGGTTTTTATTAGTTATGTGTTTTGGTTTATTTTTTGTTTAATCTGGAATTTAAAGGGCGAGGTCAAAAAGCAGTTTAAAGAGCTTGGTGATTACATTCAGATTTATGGGCTCAACCTCCTTGGCCACAGAAACCAAGGCACAGGCATCCCAAGGGCCCATGATGAGAGAGCCTATCCTGAGAAAGAGATCGTGTGATCCAGAGATAGGAATGCTCCTGTCATGGTTTTGTGTGGAGTCATTTCTGGTAATGGGGATGGGGCTGTAAAGATCGCTCCTGTAAGAAGTTGCTCGATGATCTTTTGAGGTCTCTTCCAAACCTTAAGATTCTGTGATTCCGTGATTCTGTGAAATTCTCCCCAGCTCTGAGCCAGACTCACTTCTGGGGTTGAGTCAGTTAGGCACCTCCACAATCACTATTTAAGAAGAAGGTGGCGGAAAAAGAGAGTTCTTCCTGTTCTTTCTTGTTCTGTCCTTCCTTCTTTTCTGGCTAGTGGTGGTGCAAGGAGTTGGAAGAGAGAGAGAAGCAAACATGCAGACTCCAAGGTCAGTGAGGGAAGAGAGGAGGAGGTGTGCTGGAGTAGACTCCCTTGTGTCCCTTGGAGAGGACTGGTGAAGCAGAGATTTGTTTGCACTTCGTAAAAGACCCTGCATCAGGGGCAGTTACTATGCCCAGAGGAGGCTGTGTCCTGTGTAAGGGACACTTCTTTATTCACAGAAGCTGTTGCTATTGGGAACAACCCACAGCAGAGAAGTTCATTAAGGGCTGTGTCCCGTGGGAGGGACCCTGTATTGAACAAAGAGAAGAATGTGAGGAGTCATCCTCCTCTGAGAATAGAGAAGCAGCAGAGCCCATCTGTGACAGAATGGCCACATTCCCCCTTCACTGCTCCACCAAGCCACTGAGGGGGGAGGAGGTAGAGATATTGGGAGCAGTGAGCTGGGCCTGGGAAGAAAGGAGGGACTTCGGGGGGGGGGGTGGAATCTTAAAGTGCTGGTTGTATTTTTCTCATCACCCTGCTCTATTTTGCTTCTTGTCTGTTCTTTTTCTTGCAGGTAGTAGAATAATCTTTCCTAACTTTCCTTTCTAAGTCGAGTAGTGGAGTCTGTTTTGCCTGGAACCGTAATTGGCAGCGAGCCCTCCCTGCCCTTGTCTCAATCCACAACATCCTTGGTTATCTTTTTTTCCTCCCATCTCTCCGGGGCTTTTATCATCCTAACGAGGGTAGGGGCCGGATGTGGGGCAGTGAGCAAGAGGCTGTTGTGATGCTTCATTGCTGACTAGGCAAAACCATGACAGTTCCCAAGTTTGCTAGTTGCATGCCAGCTTAATTACAGCAAATCTTGCCTTTATTCACACAGTTATGTTTTGCATGTTCTTATTTTTATATTCAATGCCCTAAGTGAAAAGTTTCTCTTTGACTGTATATTCAAATTAACTCTGAATATGTAGTGAGATAAAATACAGCTAGAGTAGACAAGAATCCTCTGGGCTTAGCCAAAACACCAGGAAAGTAGTGTACCTTTCATTTGGAAATGAAAAATCAAAGCAAGTTGCTGGACAGGTTTAGAAATCATAGCAAACCATTTAGGGATTATAGCCTTAAATTTACATTTGAATATGAAGCCCTTCCACAAGTGTCTGGGCTTAGAGAATGTATCAAGAAATTTTCCAATAAGCACATCTGATATTTTATTAACGTGGAATAATCCAACTAGAAATCGTTGCTATTAAGGAGTTCAAGTCCAATTATAATGTAGTCACAATCACAGATCAACTAACTGTTGGTTTTTGTTCTGTAAAGCTTCTATTACTGAATTCAGCAGCGTTACTCCATTAGCAGAATGGTACTCTCCTGTCACATGAAATACAAACTACTGTGAATAAGTTCTGAAGGAATGCACAGGGAATGAAAATAGCTATCCAGTTTTGCTTTCCATCACCTTCATATGATAGCAGTTTGTGTATGCAAGAGGTCTGATGGAAGCACGCCAGTCTCTAAAGAGGGGGGGAGAGAGAAGAAACTGCAGCACTTGTCAGCAGAAGAGATATTGATGAGCATTCCCATTTCAATGGTTAGAACAACTTTTGAGTAAAGACAATGCAGGCTGGAGTCTAGTAGGTCTGATTTATCCTTTAAGAACATCTGTACTCAAAAATTATGCTCCTGATTAATTCCATTCGGCTATTTTCATAAATGCTTTCTTGTGATATTTTTGAAAAATTAGGAGCTTTTGTTTGCCAAGTAAGATCTGCACATTTGCTGTACAGTCCTAGTGCTGTTCTTGTACATGTTCTCTTATACTAATTCTCATACAGAACCAGTGACACCAGTGCTGATGATAATGACACTGGCAAATGTGCATAGGGAATTAAGCTAGAATGTGCTCCATATTGGCTGACATTAATACTGATATCTTGCTTATTCCTCTCCAAAGGAAGTAGAGATCTTCCCTTCTCTCTCCTTAATTACCTTTTTGTTTTTTTGCTGCAAGTAAATGCTACATATATAAAAAAGAAAATAGCAAAAATGAAGCTAAGGTTCACCTGTAACTCAGAGATGCTGAAGGCTAAAATGATGTAAACAGCATGAATGAATGCTAAAGAACATCTCTCTTTAAAGGGCATATGTTATATTTTCTAATGACATTTCTTAAAGTAGTCCTGTTAATTTTCATCATATTTTAAAATCTTCAAATAATTGCCATGTATTTATGAATTATTAATTTCAAGGAGATTCTGAATTAAAGAATCAGTCAGTTTGTATTATAAAATTTTACTGAATAACAGCTATGAACAATAAATACAAACCAAACCATGGTGTTGAGGGATTTGTAATGATTATAGACAAAGAATAATAGGAATAATAGGAAACAGTTAATAATGGATTATGTTTGTATTTGTTTAAAAGTTCCACTCAGACACCTGCACAAACACAACTTTTAACCAGTCACTCCAGGGAGATGATACTTAATAACTACTCCAGAAAACTTGTCAGACAATAGATACAAAGGCGAGTGCTTAAAAAGCCAAAACAATGGGTCAAGTCTAATCTTTACCTATGTGAATTAGAGTTTCAAGATTGAGTATGATTTGTTTTAGAGCAACAATGAAAGCCATATCACTGAAAATATACTGAAGAATACTTTTATCTGTCTAAACTGCAAGATACCAAAACACAAGCTGCACAAATTGATTCAGTCTGTATCAGACAGTTTAGATGCAATAGCATCCTATTATCAGCTAACCAATCTGTAATAACCTTGAGGAATTACTTGAGAAAAGATGAGGACTACTGTAGCCACCTTCTTTTACACTTTTTCCACAGGCACGTGTTTTGGCATTATTAAGTCTTTCTTTGACTACGTTAAGTACCCCACTAATCAGGCTAGTTCTGAGTATCCTGACTATCTGTGAGAAGGACTATCATGAAATATCTCCGAGCAGAAGTACCTACCTTTGAAGAAGCATTTGCCTCTGCAGCCATATGGAAGTTAGGGCTATTTTCTGTGGCTGCAAATAGAACTGAACAAATAATTGATTTGATGGCTTTTTTCAAAAGTCAAAAGCAATGGCTGTGGTTTATCTAGAACAGTTTTTCCTATCCCAGGAAAAACTCTTAGTGTTTTATGATTTTAAGTTTCACTGTACTTTCAAAGTTTTAAAGACACTGCTTTATAATTAAGGTTTTTAAAAGCTGCAATTAAAAAAATAAATATTACTCCTTTTTTTTTTTTTTTTTCTGCTGATGTAATGTAAACATTTTTTCACAAACTACTAAATTATTTCCCCTGGGAGGAACTCGGTCCCCTCTTTTCATCTATCAGATTTTTCAGCATTTGGGAACACTAGGTGTAGATGGTGGACTTGGACTACCACATTTCTGCAGAGTAGATTGGGCCTTGGATGGTTCAGATTTGCTTGTGAACAGTTGTTCCTTTATTGTCTTTGATGATATAACCATCCACACTAATTTTAGATATAATTGTAGGTAAGCATGGTGTTTGACCATCTGTTGCAGTATCTATAAAAAGATTTGTTCTTGTATAATACATTTAAATTCCCATAAAGTTAAAGCACTAAGAACATGCCTGTAAAGGAATTTCTTTGGATTTAAAATTTCTGTCATATCAACAGACCTACTACTTTAAAAGTGGCTTTCACTTAATATAGTGCACATTTGATAGTTTTTTGCACAAATTATGTAATATTTCATTGTATGGGACACTACTCTCCTCCTCTCCTCCTGCTTTATAAATTAATATAAAAATTTATGAATTTTTCTCTCTTGGTTTAGATACATCCTGCTGCTGATGTTGCATATATTATAGTGCAAACCAATTGTGACCATAAGTTCAGAATAAAGGACTAGACAAAGAAGGGTGGGTTGTAAAAACATGAAACAAACAAAAAACTCCCAGCCTTACTGCTTTTCATTTTAATTCGGCAAATAAGGGAGAGAAAAGATCAAAGCAAAAAGATATTCGTATTATTCTTCTGCATAAAAATAGCACTAGTCAACACATACTCGTGGAAAAAACCTCCCACAATTAAGCACTAAAACACTATAGAAAGCTGAGTTATCAAGAATCATATTGCTGAAACCTTTAGCAAATATGAGTATTTTTGTCATTGTATGTCATTATTTCACATTACCTATTGTGGAGTTCCCTTCGCATTCATGAAGGCAATAATTTTAAAAAATGGGAAAAATACATTAAGCTTGCAACAAATGTACGATACCTGAATTGATTCCATTCACACAAAGATCCGTGAAAGTCACTACTGACTTATTTTTATGGATTTTTTTTTAATGTAAGGTAGTGTTCTTTTAAAATAAAGATTCCTTAACTGTAACATCCAAAGTTGAAAGAACTAGTGATTTCATGGTTTATTCCAGCATGTGATCTGATACTTTCCTTTTTAAGTTTTTCATCAGAATCACCATTCAGCAACATACTTGGAACAAGGCAATGACAGAAAGTTTGAAAGCTTGTGAAAGCTTACGATAATAGCAAATAAGACTACAGATAGAAACAAAGAAACACAGCAAAACCTGTGACATAACTGAATACATCAGAGAGCCTTCAGGACAGGAGAAAGCCAGAGAATTAGAACTGATTAGTGCAAAGTGCACTGAAGAGATCTGAAACTGTGTCTACTCAGATACCTTAACTTGCTCTTGAAGTCTAAAATATTCCTTGACATACTTCAAGATTGCCCATAGAAGTATCTTGTGTAATTAAGAACTGCATTCCAGAGTCTGAGCTTTGATTTCCTGGGAATATTGTTTAAGTGCTCAAGACCAGAGGCTTACTGCCCCTCATAAAGCTGTTTATAAAAGAACAAGATTCAAGCTCTGAGCAGAAGTATCAGAACATATTGGTGTAAAACTCTATCCCAGAAATCAAACATTAAAAAAACCCAACAAAACCTCACCACCAACCTTTCCCTTAGCAATCCTAATCAACCTATTGCTACTGGTTTTTCAGACTAGAGGCATTCCCATGCCTTAACAGTTATCTTTAATTTTTTGTTTTGATGTCTGTTGAAAAATATTTTCTCCTTGTCTACCTATTCAAACTTAAAAGTATGAAGACTTTTTTTTCCTGAAAGAATAGTCTTACTCTGATGACTATCAGTAATTTTCAAGCTATTTTCCTAAATTTCGAATGTAAATTTGCTTAGAGTTATTACAAGAACTGAGAGCCACTCTCGTATTCCTCTCAATGTTGTTGACATTCTTCTCTCTGACACGATACAGCAGTTAAAAATGCAATATAAAAATAAAGCATGTAAAACAATTGCCAGGCTCATTGGTTGAAGGGATTTGAAAGCTAATGATGTATAATGATAAAGGAGATACTCTTTTACACAGTAGAAGCAGTGCTTAATTGGTTAACTTTAATATTGCTTAATGCATGTCATACAACATTTTTGATCCAGGGAGCTGTCTACTGTGCAGAGGCTTAAAAGCAAGATCAAATTAGAAAATGTAACATGCTTAAAAACAGAAATCAGGTTTGGGAGGTATATGGCATAGTAGAAAGCAAGGCCACTGGGAACTTCAAAACCTTGATAGATCTCTCAGTAACAGCAAGAAATGTTAGAAGAGAAATTATTTGGGGTCTGGATAACTAAAATTAGAATATTATCTCAAGAATAGAAAAAAAGATAATTTTGTCTGCATACCATCAAGGTATCTTAAGATCTGAAACAACTCAGAAAGATGTAATCAGGTATCAGAAAAAAAATCAGAAAAAAATTCATCAGAAAGATGTTTCAGAGCTAAGTTGGTGCAATTAATGACACAGTATTTTCTGCATGATTTCCACAGATTATTTAAGTTGCTTCTGATCTGAACGTTCATAAGAAATAGCCAGAGTTACTCTTGCAATTTTGAAAGTTTGGCAATGAGACCGTGAAAAATGAGAAAGATAAATTTTACGTTAAAACCAGAAAATACAATGTTTTCTTTTAGGGCTTCTCACTTTGCATGAACTTAGGAAATGATGGTTAGCTGAAGCATAAACTGCTGGATCTTGACTTTCACCATGAAGCTTCCAAAAGGAACTTCAAAGGAATCAGGCAGGTCGCATAATACAGAAAAAAAAGCTAGAGTAATTGGTAGTAATTTGTAAAGTGGCACATTTTCTCTACTGTTTAATTGATGTCATTGTACAAAGCACTATGCTTATGTGCAACAGAGATGGACAGACAAAGAAACTGCTTCTTTTGGTAATAGATTTGTTATTATACTTAAAAAAAAGACTGAGCAATTGACTTGCTCTTTTTACATGTAGACTTCTCTGCAGATTAATTACAGCTACTACTTAATAAAGTAGGTTGTTAAACTTGTTTATTAATTTATCAAACAGTTGTCATCTTTGATAATCTTACAGGTGTTTCTTTTTTGAATTACACTGTATGTCTTTGATAAACTGATTAAAGATTTCAGAAGTCTAATGGTCATGAGAAATGCATAATGACTGGTAATAATGAAAAAAATCAGATTTTTATAGCACTGAAGATTAGGGCAAAACTATATACATTTCAGAATAATAGTGCTAATCATACATATTACCTTACAGCCATAGCCCTTCTATAAAGGAACATACAAACTGGTGCTGAAGCTCTAAAACCTTTAAAAACAAAGGCCTCACAAACCCAACTAGCTCACCAAAGAAGATTTTTAAGGACATTGAGTACAATGGAGATTTGTAATCAGACTTAGCAGTATTTGCTGGCAGAATGTCTGTGTCTACGAAGATGAAAACCATCTACCCAAAAAGAACAAAATGAACTTGTGTGTAAAGCTGGATGGGGGAGAAAGAATACTAACTGTGATTATTAACAAAAGTTTCCTACAAAATTCACTGAAAAGTAACCATGTTTATGCAGGGTTGATCACAGCATTTAAGGAGAATATGAACAAGTGGTGTGCAGAAGAAATTCAACCAGAGAAAAAAGAAATCATGCATAAAATTAGTAAGGGAGATATTAATGACGAGAACAGCTACCTCACTAGTCTTTTAACCTAGATGACCATTCGTTGTTTTACTTCCCAATTTCTGTCTTAAGTTTTTCCAAGTGGCTTCCACATCCAGAGGATACATATACTTGTTTTCCTATCATGACCAGCACTTCACCCTCACAGAGTCTCTTAACACAGACAAGTCTGTTTAACAAAATAATTGCTAGGAAGCTGTTTGTCCAAATTTCACAAATTCACTTGTGCTTATGGTTTATATGGTTGTTCCCCCTTGTCCCTCACATTTTCACTGCTGATGGGGTTCTAGTACTGGGCCAGGGCATTGAACCATGAAAAACTCAATGCAGACAAAGCTTGAAAAGCCCACACTGCTTAATTTAATACTAATCACTTTACAATATATATATATATGCAGATGGGTTTTCACTGATTGATGTATAGAGACTGATACACATGGATTCAGAGATTACTAGGCACACAGTTCCTAGGCAAGGGATATTGTTTCTGTGTTCAATTCAGAAACAGTATGGACTGCACTGCTTAGCCTGGATAGTACTTACAGAAAAATAAAACCTCTTGGTTTGCAAGTAGGAAACACTTTTTATTTTTTGGAGTAGAAGCATATAGTAGAGAAACGTCTAAAGACAATTGAGTTTGGTCTGATGCAAAGTGACTATGGAAACTAGTCTTGATCAGGTTCCTACTATATATATCTTCCTAGAAAAAGAGCTACGCTAATGCTATGGTTTTCACAACTAAGTTAATACAAGGACTTCTCTGAATCCTTCCAAGCTGGTTAAAGTATGACTAAATTTAAAGTGCAATGCTACTTCTGAAAGTTTTCAATGCCAACATAATAGTGTCTCCACTGAGGAAAATGGTACCTTGTCTTGAACAAGGTCACACAGAATCACAGAATCTTAAGAGTTGGAAGGGACCTCCAAAGATCATCTAATGCAAACCCCCTGCCAGAGCAGGACCACCTAGAGCAGCTCACACAGGAACTCATCAAAAATACTTTTTTAAAAACTCTGCAGCTTAAATTATATAATGCCACACAACACTGCCACATCTTAAGACCTATTAAGCCCTGAACCAATTGCATTTTACACAAGCAATGAGAGCAGATTTTAATCTAGCATATTACATGAAGAACACATCTTCTCTGCTACTAAAAGGTGTTATTTACTGATAATTAGCTAATATGAACTTGCAGCTTCTTTGTGAAAATTGTCAAAGCAGGAGGTAAAAGTATCTCTTGCCTTGTCTTCTAAAAGGCTTTCTGTCAAGGCAGCTTCAGCTAGAAGTCTCCTTTGGAAAGACATACCAGTTTTAATTATGAAGACACAATGTAAGGCTGAATCGACAGAAAGACTACCATACATTTGAAAAAACATATGGTAACATACTGCAAACTAACATATGGACATGAAAGCTACAGTTTCCACTCACATTATCAACCCAAGGTAGGAAAGAAAAACAAAAGCCTCCTCCTCCCTTGCATTTTAGATATATTGATAAAACCCTCTTGCAGAAACTCTAACATTCTTTTTCTTTAATCTGTAGTTTTTTCACAATTAGAAATAATTTTCAAAGCCTTCTGCTATTTTAAAAAAACAAATGAAAAAAGTCAGTATAAGCAATACAGGATTGTGCTGAGGGTATCCAACATTAGATATGGAACTTAGGCTTTATTGAAGCATATGATAATGAGAATAGGTGGGAAAATATGAGGGGAGAAAACCATGATCAGAGATGCTTAAGCAAGTGCACTGAAACTGGCAGGCTTGGTTGATATAACTGAGATGAGAATTTGGCTCCAAGTATCTTTGATATTTACTTTAAAAATAAAGAACATCTGCGAAAACTGAGAGAAGGAAAACATTTTCGCTATTTTATATTTAAACATTTGAGTAATAAAGTCCCACTCTAAGAACATAAAAAAAAAATGTCACATGTGCCCTATAAATGCATATATCTCAAAAGCAAGAACTGATGTAACCCTAGCTATTATTTCCCTCTTTTCTCTTCAATGTACATTATCTTTATCAGTGAAAAGAACTGCATTTTCCAATTTCGTTGAAAAGGTGGTTGGGAAATTTGAGGTGCATTTACTCTTAAGAGATTAGACTGAAATCTAATCTCAAAATTGCACCCTATACTGTTATTTTTGTATAAGATTAGATGTCTTCTTTAGACATCATACATGCTATTCACAAAATCACAGAATCACGTCATCTTAAGGGTTGGAAGGGACCTCAAAAGATCATCTAGTCCAACCCCCCTGTCAGAGCAGGTCACTTAGAGTAGATCACACAGGAACTTGTTCAGTTGGGTTTTGAATGTCTCCAGAGAAGGAGACTGAACAACCCATCTGGGCAGCCTGTTACAGTGCTCTGTCACCCCCACAGTGTTTCTTTGGAACCTTTTATGTTCCAGTTTGTATTCATTGCTCTTGTCTTATCATTGGCCATCACTGAGAACAGCCTGGCTCCGTCCTCCTGACACTCATCCTTTTACATGTTTGTAAACATTAATGAGGTGACCTCTCAGTTTCCTCTTCTCCAAGCTAATGAGATCCAGCTCCCTCAGCCTTTCATCATAAGGGAGATGCTTCTCTCCATCACCTTTGTGGCCCTGTGCTGTACTCTCTCCAGCAGCAACCTGTCCTTTTTGATCTGAGAGGCCTAGAAATGGACACAATATTCCAGATACAGTCTCATGAAGGCATAACCAGCATTTTATCCCTTGACTGTACGTGGACTACAAAGGAAAATAAATTGACTAAATTAACATTAATAGTAGTTGGTAACAATCTTATATGGACTAAGGTATGCAAAGGACTGTATATAACTGACAGTTACACAATCTATTTTTCTAGGCACAGCTACAGTTAATATCCAGTCAAACACTGTTACTGTATACAGAGTGTTTCTAATATTTTTCAGAAACAGATTTTTTTTATTTTTTGCTATTGCTGTATCTAAGGGGACTTTTGCATTGGCTAAGGTTTACCTCATTATTTCCAACTGACATAAAACATTACTAATCTTACATTTTTTGGAGTCTCCATTTAAATGTAGCCTTCATCATTTATTTAGACAGCATGAGATATTTTAATTTCTGCCTACACTAAAGCTCACTGGCCATTGTGCTTGGGATATTATTATCTCAGCACTGAGCAAGCATGACATGCTTACTGTTTTCTACTGTGAATGCATATCTAGTAATGACAGTTAACTACAGAGCTTGTGAATGTTCTAAGATGAAGCCACTCAAGTATTCTGTCTTTCAGAGAGAGCAGAAAAGAAATATTCTACCCTCTCATCTTGTCAGTACACACATTTTATTTAGAGGATGGTTTAATCAATAAGAGAGGAAAGGTTGGCCAGTGTCTGTCAACTCAACAGTACCCAAAGGCTGAGTGATTGAGACACCTGTTTAAGATCCCTATTGTAGCTGATCTGCTCTGAGATCCTGAATCAATTTTTTTCACGTCCAGAAGGAGTGCCCTACATACCAATGTGTGAAGTGTTTTGTAGTGGAACCACATACAAGTCATTCAATACTCATAGGAGAAGGGATAAAGGACTTAAATTTGGATGCCCTATATGAATGAAGGCCTTATTTATGAAACTATAGCAATCCCTCTCTTATTTCCCCTTCCTTCACCAAATGAATATGGAATTAATTGAGCAACATGGAATAATTTGATCAGAGACTTTTACTATCCACTAGTCTGATGACTGAAACACCTTCTTGGTATGTGGGAGACCATAGCTAACCTCTACTTCAAACAAGATAGATATAATGTTCAAACTTGGTCTAATGGATGTAATACAGAGAGGTGTATCTGCTTTCCCACACAAACTTCGTTTCCATCTACCTTTGAGATGGGTTGACTGGGTCCTGCAAGTGAGAGAAGTGGGGAATACTTAGTTTTGGAGTTTGGCCAGGGCATAAGCTTTCCACCTTAAAAGCTCATCGGTGAAGGAAGAAGTTATACAGCAATCACTGTTTCAAGAGACACAATCTCACTGCCAAAAAGAACAGATACTTTTCACATATGGTTGGAGGGAAAGAAGAACCTACAGGAACAGATGGAAAGCTTACCTGAAGAGACTATCAAAACACAGAGAAACCAAGAGAGTCAGGTACAGCCTTTTGTCCTGAACTTGTGAAGGCTCATACAACTTAAAGAGCACAGAGAGTAAGAATAATCACCAAAAGTTCTAAGTCTGTGGATCTCTCTTCAAGATCCACATGCACAGTTTTGTTTACTCAGAGAAACAAGATGTCTAACCCTGAAGTCCACGTACTCATATGACAGATGCTCATAGGTTTGTGAGCAAAAAAGACCAAAACCGTGACCTTTTCTTATGGTACAATTTGGAAAATTAATATACCAGATTTCTGTAGTTAAGATTTCTTTCACTCCTTTCATCTGTTCTCTTTCATGACAATGGAATTAGGTCTACACAATAGAAGAAAGAAATGAAGTTATCCCAGGAGGAAGCTACTGAATGACAGTAGCTAATTGAGCTAAACTTTTTTTTTTCACTCACTTTTCCAAATTCCCAGCTGTTAAGCCTCTTTTTCAAAGGAAAAATTACTTTTCACCCAATGGGTCTTACTTCTATTATAATAAAAAAATAAGTTAAATGCATAGAAGTTTCTACTTTGTTTAAATGTAGAAATTTTCTATGAGAAGTAGTAAAGCAGAAAATGCAAGTGTAATCAGAAAAGATTCTGAGAAGAAGCATGGGGAAAGTATTACTGGCTGCACTGTTCAACACTTTTTCCTGCTAGAGTGGCTCCTGAGTCACCCTGAGGTACCAATTGCAAAGCTCATCTCAAAGCAGTTAAATACTGTACACCTTTGTGAACACTTTACCGCATGAAACATTATTGCCTCCGCATTCATTGAGACTTACCCACACTTAGGCCTAAGGCTGGATCTTTTGTATTGAATTTTTCAAATTTCATGTTTTCTCTCACTATTTTCAAGTAATCTCTAAGAGTCTTTCAAGACAAAGGATAAGTTATTAAACAACGGAACTACCTGGAGCAAGGCTAAGATGCTACAGATCGAGCAGCATGGAAGGCATCCCAGACCACTAGTTCTCCACAGGAACTACATCATCATGAAGTCTCAAAGTACTTTCAGATTTCAGGTTTTGGGAAAGGCCTACTATAGTTTGCCTTTTCTTCCTGCCTGTTGCCAAGCTGGCAACAAAGTACCACGCAGCTGCTTGCTTGCTCCCTCACCTTCTGTAGATGGTGGAGGCCCCAACGAGATGGGAGGAGAAAAGATAACCAAGGGCCTTGTGGATTGAGACAAGGGCAGGGGAGGCTCACTGCCAATTATGATTCTGGGCAAAACAAACTTGACTGCTCAATGTAGCAAAGAAAACAACAGTTTAATCTACTACCAACAAGAAAGGGGACAGAAAGCAAAAACAGAGCAGGATTATGAGAAATATACAATCAGCATTTTAAGATCTTCTCCCATTCCTCCCTTCTTTCTGGGCTCAGCTCCCTGCTCTCTACCTCCTCCCTCTCAGCAGTGCAGGGGAACAGGGAATGGGGGATGTGATCAGTCCCTCACAGATGGTCTCTGCCACTTTTTTCTTCTCAGAGGAGGAGGACTCCTCACATTCTTCCCCTGCTTCAACGCGGGGCCCTCCCACGGAATACAGTCCTTAACAAACCTCTCCAGTGTGAGTCCTTCTCAAGGGTTGCAGCTCCTCATAAACTCCTCCAGCGTGGGACTCCTCTGCGGCAGCACAACTTCAGGCACATTCTGCTCCAATGTTGCCCTCCCACAGAGTCACTGACTCTCCAGGCACAGTCGCCATCCCAGCCATGGGTTCCTCCACAGGCTGCTGTCAGATCTCAGCTTCACTATTCCTCACTGTGTGTTGAAGGGAACACCTGCTGTCTCACTATGGGACACAGGGAAGTCTCTGCTCCAGTACACCACCCTCTTCCCTCACTGACCTTTGGGTCCAGATGGTCTCTTTTTTTCTCATCCAACTCCTTCCCCCCTGTCCCAGAAAGACAACCCTCCTCAAGAAGGCCAATGGCATCCTGGGGTGTATTAGAAGGGGTGTGGGCAGTAGGTCGAGACTTGTCCTCTCCCTCTACTCTGCTCATGTGAGACCACATCTGGAATACTGTGTCCAGTTCTGGGCCCCTCAGTTCAAGAAGGACAGGGAGTTGCTGGAGAGAGTTCGGCACAGGGCCACAAAGATTATGAAGGGACTGGAGCATCTCCCTTATTGATGAAAGGCTGAGGGAGCTGGGACTCTTTAGCTTGGAGAAGAGGACACTGAGGGGTGACCTTGTTAATGTTTACAAACATGTAAAGGGTGGGTGCCAGGAGGATGGAGTCATGCTGTTCTCAGTGATGGCCAATGATAGGACAAGGTGCAACGATAGGACAAGCTGGAACATAAAAGTTTCCAAAGAAATACAAGGAAAAATGTTTTCACTGTGGGGGTGACAGAGCACTGTAACAGGCTGCCCAGATGGGTTGTTCAGTCTGTTTCTCTGGAGACATTCAAAACCCATCCTGTGTGATCTACTCTAAGTGACCTGCTTTGGAAGGGGGGTTGGACTAGATGATCTTTCGAGGTCCCTTACAACCCCTAAGATTATATAATTCTGTGATTTCGCATTCTTCTTCTTAAAAAGTGATTGTCAAGGTGCCCAATTGGCTCAGCCCCAGAGGTGTGTCTGACTTAGAGCTGGGGAAAGTTTTGACCAACTTCTTACAGGACCCACCATTACACTTCCTTCCTCATTACCAGAAATGATTCCACAGAAACCTACTCATTTCTTAAAAGGGAAAATACCAAAGGAAAAAGCAGACATATAGACAGTCCCTCATATTCTGTGAAGCTTTAGTGTAGCTACTATGACCTGGTTTTACTATAATGTAACCCAGAAACCTCTGTATTATCTGAAACTGTTATTTTCCAAAACTAAAATTTACCTTCTTCTTATGCTTTCAGACAATCTTATAGCTGTAAATGATTAAAATGTATATATCTATGATTTATTTCTGCATAAGAAGCAAATAGAACTAATATTGTTACCTCCTGAAGTTCCCACATTTTTCAAAAGCTTTTTTAGTAAATATTCACAAAAAAATTTAGCAGACTATCATAAAATTTAGATACAACAATACCAGGGTTTTCTAGGTCATTATGTTCCTCTAGCTGATGCAGTTTCTCTAATTTAAACACCCTCAAATTTAAGAAAGCTTTTTAAATAAAATTTATGGTTCAGCTTTTAAATTTTTATTTTCTACACTTTTGCCCTTTTAATCAACCTTTTGTTCTGTGCAAGTAAAGAAAAAAAAATTAAGCAAGTCCCTTTGTCCGTTAAACACTGTTAAACAGTCAAATATGGTTCGGCCTTCTAGTGGTATTATAACTCCAGAAGATATGAGGTCAGTATTTAAGAAAACAGGAAACGAACAGAAAAGAATAAAGACTGCTGAGAACAGTCACAAAAGTGTTAAAGTTCTGGAATCATCATAATAGTGATGAAAACATGTCACTTATCTAGCATAATACCAGAAACAATCAGTGCTTTGTAAAGTATTCACTATAGCATTTACATTACTGAGACCTGTATCCAGCTTCTCTATTTGTACAAATATATGTTTGTATACATATAAATATATATAATTCAACCTATTTAACATTTTGTCTTTTATGTTGTACAAGACTGAATGCTATAAACTTTTTGTTTTAAATAAGAGGATTTTTTCCAAAACTCAGGAAAAAAAAAATCACCCAACACTCAATCTTGGTAGAGAATTTTTAAATCCCTCTACAAAAAAAATGAACTAGTGATATGGAAAGCTGGATATCCTTCAATATTCCTTTTTTGTAAATTATAGATTTAAATTTAGTCAGTCAGCAACATGCCACTGATAGAAAGTCAGGGACATTAGATGATGAAAACATACTTTATATTATCCAGTACTAAGGAAGTATTAGATATTATAGCTGTACATCATAAATGTAGTATATCTGTGCAACCTTAAATTGAGATTTTTGCAATCACAGACAAGATAATAAAATGGATCCAGACACTTCAGAGTTGCCAAGTTCATCTAAATATTCTGATCAGGATTACAGATGCTTAAATCGAATACTTGCATTAATCAAAATAGGACAATGCAGCAAGATTTAGACCGAATTTCCAGTCTCTGTTGATTATCATGATATTTAAGACCTACTGTGTTAAACTCTCTGTGTGAAACAGTGAGTATTAATTTGCACCCAGAGAAAACTCACTGAAATAAAATATCCCAGGTTTGTACTAGGCAGCTTATCTTTTGTTTTTCTCCTTTACCCCACTAAACACTATTATTTATTTACTCTATATAAACCTAGTCTTGCTGATAAAGTCAGTCCCTATTATATCAACTTCCATGTATATTTTTCATCAAACATAACAGTAACTTTGGTTTAGCTCCAAAGACTTGGGGAATTTTAGGCAGAAGCACAACCCTGAAAAACCTACTTACAGGTGTCTGGAAGAGTAGTTAAAACAGAGAACTCAGAATTATACAGATTTGTAAAAATATTTCCCTTAGAGATGTAAATACACAATTTATGTACTCTTACCTAAACACTAGCTTTGATTTTGATACACAGTTTTCTCCACATGAACCCTAAGAAAGAATCCTAACCAAATTCATTTTTTATTGTAAATTTTGCTTTCAATGCCTTTATCAAAATCCAGGGAGAAACCAATCTTTTTCTTGAAATAAATACATTAAAATTTCAAATACATTAAAAAGCTGCTTGCTGTCTGCACCAAGTTGTGTTATACTCAAAGTAATGAGGTAACCCTTTGCAGGCCTTCCATCATTATCTCCTTGCAATGAACAGGCTTCATCCATTTAAAGTGCTGAAAAAGCCCTCAGCAAATATTTTTTGTTGTTCATCATAATATCACCCACTAGTGCTATTATATTGTGTCAGCATTTACATTATAAGCTTCTAATTTAGGTGCTAGATTTCTAAACTGTGAAAAAAGACTTTGAACAGAAAGTTGATATTCAATAATGAGTAATTTTTGCATACATAATTTAAATGAGTAATGCATTAATTTTTTAGTACAATGGAGAAAAATGGTATTTAATTCCTAGTTCAAGACACATTACTGAATACATGCAACTTGACAAAGAATTTACTTTCATATTTGTTTTTCCTCTAAGAAGGAGAATTAGAGTGATACAAGCAAACCTCTACATAGTTCAATTTTACTTTGTATGCTGGACATTTTTCTCACATCTATGGTGTCTTCTTAAGCGTGTCTGCACCGCTTACCTAGGAATAGCTCTGTAGCTATTGCTAGTAAAGTTCCTTTTTCCAGTGAGCATGATACAGTGACAGGAGAGTTTTGATGAAGTAGGTAAGTCCTGCAATATAAATCTGTTTTTAAAAATAATTCGTTAATATTCCTGAGACTATGAAAGTGAAATGGCTGAGACTATTACCTTTGATTTTAAAAAGTCTGCTTTTTAATTGCTATTTTTATTTTGGAAATCCTTCAACATGAGGTGAAATCCTCGCTAATTAAAGTCAATTGAGTTTTGCCATTGACTTCAGAATAACAAAGATTTACCTTACAAAGTTTTATATGAAAATGTCTAAATATAGTAAAGAGCTGTGACTAACAGCAAGTGCAATCTGTTTGATAAATGACGTATTCTACGTACCTATATACATTACAGTTCATAACAGTCCAATGAGAATAGCTTTAGACTACTGATTAATTGAGAAGGGACGCATTTATTTTTAAGAACTGTTTAAATGCAAAATATTGACATTTGTGTTGGGTTATCAAATCCATAAAGTACATTTTGAAAAAAAGAAAAATAAAATTGACTGGTCTTTTACATTCAAGTTTTAAAACCTAGGTTTATTAGACTAGAATCCAAAAATTCTTAAATGTGCATTAGTAAGATAAATCCTATATGGAGCTGGCTGAGTGCTTCAAGACTTTTCTCTTTATCCATTTAATTCACACAAAAAATGAGACACATTTGAAAATTTGTTGTCTGCTTTGCTCTTAATCCTAATATGTATTGTTATTTCTGCCAAAGCTTTCAGAATAAATATATTTGCACATATTGTTAGATATCTTATTTAGAATTTTTTTCTACAACAAACATAAGACTATACATCATAAGCAAGTTACATTTTTATTTTATGAAAGACAGTTTATAGTTGCAATTAACAGCAAATACAAGTAATTAACTCCTGTAATGAATTAAGACTTCCTAGATTTTATATGTGTTAATTATATGTATTTTACCAGCATCTATCCTCCAAAACTTTACTGAGTATTGCTGTACCAACAGCAATTTTGAAAGGCCAAGGAAATAGAGCCCCACTGAAGCTAATGTTATGGTAAACTGTTCTTAAATATTGCTAATGCCATATATTTTAATTTATAAATTACAGTATACATTGTAAAAGTCCAACAAAACCCCAAAGCAAAAGGATTGTTATTGTAATAAACCAGTCTTTGAAGCTTTTATCATATGAGAAACATTATTTTAAGAGCACATTCCTGACAAGTTGTTCACCTTGTTCTCACCAATCCGAAGAACACAATAAGAAGTTCTACAAGTTTTACTTTGTAGGAATCTTTACTTGCATTCAGTATACAGTGAATATAGTAATAAAAAAACGTTAAACCTTTACCTTTGAATTCATATTCTTTTTGTAGAAATACAATACTCCCTATATTTTAATACAATACCCCCTATGTCAAAACCTTTATAATTTTTTCCACTGCTATTTGGAGGAAACGCTTGACAAGGAAGTTGCTATTTAACTGTCCTATCTTTAAAAAAAGTGAAGAGTTTTTTTCCCAATCTATACTGCACTAGCATTCTTTTATGTCTTTACCACTATTGCAGAAGGTTAGGATGAATTTGCTATGCTGATCAATGCTAAACTACTCTATATAGCCTGGAGTATTTAAAATGTCATTACACAGTTAGATGTATAACAATCACTGACTCACGATTTAACCGATACAATGCAATTAAGATTAAATTAGGATTAATATAAAAACATTAATCTGGCCGCTGCCCAGCCAGGTTACCCAGGTCCAGGAAGGACAAAAAATATGTATCTAATAGGTAGAAAAATGTTTTGGAAACATATAAGGACAATTCCAGGGTTTAAATCTCAGAATAAGCAGTTTCTCTTTATTTGGATAAGGGTTATTAACATTATATAGATGATTTTTAGTGTGGTTATGTTTTATCAAATAAATTATTTTGTAAAAGATTCTAAAACCTATATTTTTTTTCTCTCTCTCCACTTGCTTTCTTAAAAAAAATAACTACAATAAAAACTAGTCACTAGCTCTTATTTCTCTTTTTCATTCTATGCAGTTAATCCATTTGCAACCTTTGAAATTGGAATTTACATGTGCATGCAAATTGCACTAATTTAGTTTTGAGATTTCCTAATAAAACATCATCAAGGGATATCTTTCCTATCCTGAAACTATATTACCTAGAATTTGATAGCAAAACATACTTCAGCCAAAAATCATAAACTAGTTTTAGCAAATAGTTTCAGTGTTGCCATAAAACCCTGCCTAGATCAACATATTCACTAAGGAATCATCCAGATGTGTGATAATAATTTCTGAGTGATTTGTAGGCCAGTAGTATAATAATGTCTATCCTATCCTCAGTAGGTGCACTCACAGGAATTACACTTACACATAGGAACCCACTCCCTTAAATCCTAATTTGTACATGTAATAGCATTAATTGACAAATACATTTCTAATTGGATGCAAAAATCAAACTCATAAAGACAACACTTTTCCTCACAAGTCTAAAATCTGTCCTGCTACGCTTAGTCAACAGGGAAAATGGTAAAGTGTGATAGCAGATCTTTAACACTTTTGGATGAGCACTGCATTTGCACTGTTTTTTACATCATATGGAGAGCCTGACATAGGTGAATGTTGTAATTACCGATATATACTACATGCAGGACAAAATAGGAATACAGACTGCAAGATAACAGATCCCTGCACTTGTAAATGTTATCTCAGGTAGTGGAACATCACTTAAAGAAGGTTTACATTCATTTCTAATAAAATCCAACAGAGAACAAGTTTTCAAAAGTGGCTGATTGAGATATAAGATTTTTTACAGTTTTGTTTTTTATTATTCCTTTATACTTAACCACAAACGATGAAAAGTATCAGAATTGCTTTCTTGGAGATCATGAAAAATGTAAATGATTGAAGTCTGGTGGCTTGTGGCTGAGCCAAGACAATACTCAGTGTCGCAAACAAAGCACTAAAAATTGCTGCTACAAATATTTTGCAAAATATGGTGAGAAATTATGAACTGCTGAAGAGTAGCTGTGCAGAGAGAGATCTGGGAGTCCTGATTGATAATAAGTTAAATATGAGCCAGCAATGTGCCCTCGTGGCCAAGGTGGTCAATGGCATCCTGGGATGCATCAAGAAGAGTGTGGCCAGCAGGTCAAGGGAGGGTCTTCTCCCTCTCTACTCTGCCCTGGTGAGGCCTCATCTGGAGTCCTGTGTCCAGTTCTGGGCTCCTCAGCTCAAGAGGGACAGGGAACTGCTGGAGAGAGTCCAGCGCAGGGCCACCAAGATGATCAGGGGACTGGAACATCTTTCCACATGAAGAAAGGCTGAGGGAACTGGGGCTATTTAGTCTGGAGAAGAGGAGATTGAGGGGACATCTTATTGACCTTTATAAATATCTAAAGGGTGGGTGTCAGGAGGTTGGGACATCCCTTTTTTCTATAGTAGCTAGCAACAGGACAAGGGGTAATGGGATGAAGCTGGAACACAGAAAGTTCTACTTAAATATTAAGAAAAAACTATTTCACTGTGACAGTGACAGAGCAGTGGCACAGGGGGCCCAGAGGGGCTGTGGAGGCTTCTTCCTTGGAGGTCTTCAAGACCCGCCTGGACATGTTCCTATGCGACCTGATCTAGGTGAACCTGCTTCTGCAGGGGGGTTGGACTAGATGATCTGTAAAGGTCCCTTCCAACCCCTACCATTCTATGATTCTATGAAATGATTTTTTCTTTACATCTGGGATCAACTTTTTTGCTCTGGAAGATGATTGAGCAAGTGGTATTTTAAAAGCAGAATGAAGATCAATACAGCAAAATCTTAACATCTCTTTCTTGATTTCATTTTTTCCAAAGAAATTTCAAAAATTGATTAATTGATAAAACCTTTCATATTAATGCATCACACAACCTGATTCATTGAATGGGATAACTAAAAAGCACACTGAATTAAATGGTCCATGTAGCGTAATTTGTTACACAATGAGTCTAACGTAATATGTATAATTTTACAGAATTGGCTGGAGTTTCAATATCAGCTACTAATATTGCAGCAAAATTGGAGGATATAAGCAATGTACAGTAAAATCCTATGTCTGAGTTTCAAGTTAATTCTTCCAAATGACTGTAAATACAAAAATGCTTATCTTGGACTAGATGATCTCTAAAGGTCCCTTCCAACCCCTACCATTCTGTGATTCTATGATTCTATGGCTCTATCTAAAAGTTCTTCCCTGCAGAAACTCAAGTTTCTGTCCCTATGTTTTATTTTATAAGATACTACAGATGGAAGAAAGCCCCAATCTAACTTCAGCTCCATGCCTGCCCTGAGTCATATTATTGTAGGGGAATTGCAGTTCCCTTTCAAACAGTTCCCTTAATTTCAGAGTCCAGCACTATCATCAACAGAATTTACTTTTTTTTTTTTTTCCTCACCTATGTACTGTCTTTCATTATTGGCAAAACCAGAAAGTTTTTCTCACAGGCATATATGCTTTTGGCTTTCCCTAAATAAAGGAAATGATTAATCCAAAGGATACATGAATGATGTGTACAATGTTCAAAATCTTTTCTGAGTGTTTTAAACCCTACTTAATTCCCTGTGAATGGGAAACGTGTACGTTGTCTATCAGTACCTGAAGTTATGCTCAGAAGTTTCTAAGGTATCCAAACCCTTATTTAACTTCATAGACATTGTTTTTAAGTAAAAGATCACTAAAAATCATGTGAAAGCTAAAAGCATGTCCAGGAAACACCTTCTACCAGGTTATTTGCAAATGCAGAGGATATATTCTCTATATTTCATCCTCCATTATCAAGATTTGGTTTAAATTTCTTTTTAGGTTTTCCAAAGCATAAGCATGAAGAAGAGAACAGGATTGGAAGAACTGAACCATCTTAGCCTTATAATATAGTAAGTTCAGATCATCTCCGAAGTTTAGGTCAGTTCATATAAAAATAAAAATTACATTACCCAGCTCTTAGTAGCTTATTCAGTAGAAATAAAAATCTTTCCTAATGTCATCTTACTCTCTGTTGATTTTTCTCCTCTTCTTCCTTTTCCAGTCCCAGTTCTCCCTTATATAAGCATAATCAAATTACAAGAGCACTATCTGATCAAATTCTTCTTTGCTCATTCTCGGCTTCATCCCTATTATTAGAGTCTCCCTAGTGCCTTTAATTTGATGAAAAGCCCTCCAGCCTAAATGTCATTGCCATTCCAGATTCTTGTTTTAAAACTTCAGGCCCTGCAAGGCCTCACAAAAAGCACTACATCAGCTGGAGTAAGCTTAGCTGAATGCAGGGCAGAAGCAATTAGGAACAGCAACCAATACCTGAGTAATAACTCTCTAAAGATAGGAAAGCAAAGCAGGAGTATCTGTCTCCCCAAAAGTGGTGTGCAAGGTATGGAAGAAAGGTTAGATAGTTGCAAATGATATTGGGTCTTTCTTAAGCAAAACCAAAAGATTAAAAATCTGATCGATACTTTTAAATTACCATGGTTTCAGACAGCTTTATGAAAAAGCGTGGACTTTTTTTCTAACCTTTGTGAACAAATCATTCTGATGTCAAAATTAGATTATTGCTTTGTTAATTTGGTCTTGAGTTTTCCTGACAGTCAGAAAAATGACTGAGGGCAAAAATTTACACCTGCAATGAAATGTAGGCTCATTTCAACATGATATGGATTGTAAAATACCCAGTTTCACTCATAAAGACACTTGATTTCCCAAGCAATCTTAAATGCACAAAAAAACACCTGCTAATGACATCCTTACCTTTTGTAGCTAGTTGGACTGGAAAAATTAAAAGCATACAATGAAAGCCTTGTCAAAGACAAGCTAAAAATGGATCCCGCTGCCTTTTCCTCTGGCAATTTGGACATTCATGTCAAAGTTACGTAAGGGGTAGAGATAAGAAAATCTACATATGGGAATTCATACATCCAGTTTACTAGAACATATGGCACGGTTTAATTTGAACATGTGTTCACTTCCCTCTCCTCCCCTCCCCCCCTCTTTTTTTAATTTAGGAGCCATCTAAGTAACTTCTGATTGTATGTGAACATATGTGGGAATGGAAAGAACAGCAGCTAATAAAGAACTTGTTGAAATGGACAAGCACAGTAAATCTACAGAGGGATAAAGGAGGTAGCTAGCTAAGCTAATTATTCATATGGGATGCTAGCAAAAGAAAACAGTATCTTTTGGTGAGTTTTATCAGTGGGCACAGGCTTTAGTCAGCCACAGTCTTGAGTTCCACCTACTTTGAAGAACTTCAGTGATTGATTTATAAGATGTTTTCATAAGACCTCAGTAACTCACTGCAAAGCGCTTTCTAGAATAGGAAATTCCTGTTGACTAGATGGAATTTTAAAGATTCACACATACATGTATTATATACATCATTATATATATGATAAATAGATATCATTTGTAGACTGGTATCTTGCACAGGTACAAAAAATTGTACATCTTTGCTAAAATGAAAGGTATTTCAATGGTATCTAACAGAAATGGCATCTAGACATATAAGGATCATCAGATGCCTAGTTACATGACAAAGCCAGAGGCAACTCTAAAGCATCAACACAACTGCCTGAGGAGACTGCCAAGGAGCCAGCTGCTGCTACTGGAAAATTTTCCAAAGCCTTGCATCTGGGTCCTGTTACTGCTGTCCCAAGAAACCCCCACCCAATAAACAAATAAAAATACTGAAAATAAAATTTCAGCTTTGTTATGAAAAACTGTTTTTAAATTATTTAATGCATTATATGAATTATATATACAAGCTGTATCTTTGCTCACAGATATTCCTGTAGTCTAATCACACAATGTGTTATTCCTGACTTGCCTCTGGTCCCTTCCATGAGTCTACAACATCTGAGACATTAAGAAAGCAATTCAAACACCTAATCATGGATGTGTAGTGGCATTTTAGACATCTAGATCCCAGTTGCCACTCCTGAAGGATACAGTTGTTCAATAGGTTTTGCAGATGTCTAAAATCATTTGAGAGTGTTATATACAAGCAACCAAATTCCCTACCAAGTAGCTGTCATGTGCTGTAGTAACAACAGGAGTGATGGACTGTATGCAAAACAGTTTTATGGGAATTAAAAGTAAAAATAGACATCTGACTTGCTGGATTATTGTTGTTGCAAGATGTCATTATACAGGGTAATACCTAGATTGGATTCCCTTGTTCAATCTATTCTAAATATAAGAGTGGAAATAAGCAATTAGAATAAATTCATTGCAAAGAATGCTTTTGTTAATGACCTCAGGTCAAGTTTATTATCCTTAAATCTTGACAGATGACTTGGTGACAGTTTTTCACTAACAGCCTTTAGAAATATCTGAAATCCTTATATCCAAAATGTTGCAATGGAATATACTGAACAGGCTTTGGCCCCTTCCATTACCTGTGATCCAGAGCTATGTAGGACTCAGTAAATGCTGTATTTAATCTATCTCCTCATGGAATCCTTTAAAATCTATCAAAACAAGCAATTATGACCAAAAAAATCTACATGAGACAAAAATACAATTGTTTGGATAGGTTTATGTTCCTCAAGTAGAATTTTTCTTCTGTTAAACATTGCCTTTTCTTGTTAGAAAGCCAGATAAGACTAAGGGAGAACAAAATCTGTGGTGTACATGAAAAGGCCCTAGTTAGGCCTCAGTTAGCAATGCAAACAGATCCTCATAAAAAGTTTAAGAAAGCTCTTTCCTGCAGAATATAGAGTTAGAAAAATACTTCTGAGCTACAGGTTGTTCAAAAAGAACATTTGCTTATAAAAACAATTATGTGGGGAATTGTGTTTCACGAGGTTTTAAAGCTGAGTCATAAGAGTCTGCAGCACATGGAGATGAGGGCTCCAGATGGAGGATGTACACCTGACAGTTTAGGTGGGAAGTCTCTATGAGGAATTTCAGCAACATGCATCAGTGTCAAGTATTTGAAAAAGCCTATACTCATAATGTTGATTAGATTGATACTCTGACATTAGGTGTTTTAGGAACAATATAAGGCATCCTTTAAAACCTACAGAAAGCAGCTGTTTCATTTGGGTTAATATTCCAGTTTATCACTTTCTTCTTCCATGTGGAGATGACAGGGAACTTTCACAAATGCCTGAATCTAAAAATAATTCCATGAATTTACAGAAACCGAGTTAGTTTTAGGTTCTCAAATATTAACAAATATTAATCATTGAATGATTTATTCTAAACAATATCCTTTTTTCGCAGATGTTTACAGACTTTGAGGAAGATTTTTAAATGAGCCTTTTATAACACTGCATTATGTTTCTTGAAGCTTCACTGTGAAGTCTGATGAGAGGAAGAACAGTGATTAATTGTAGTTTGCTGTCTTGCATTCCAAAATAGCAATTTTCCAATTTAAATCTCTTGTATGTTTTTGTAAGAGTGTAATTTATATTCTCCCTCCTATGACTTTCCAAGTTAAGACACAATTTAGATACAATTCCACAATATTAGAATTGGAGAAAACGAAGCTCTTTGGACTGAATACTCAAACAAAGAATATGTTTTGGGCTGTGCCATAAATCATGCTTGTCATATCCTTCAAAGGAATCATTCTGTACAGTTACCTTGTCTATTATTTAGAAAGCACAGACATTGAACAAGATAATTCAGCGATGCTATATCTGTTTCACATATTGTTGACTCTTTTGAATCTAAAGCTTTGAAAAGACTATCTATTTTCAATTTAACTTCAAAATTGTTAAATTTTATTTTGATTACCTCACAGTTGCACTGCATGTGCATATTTAGAGTCTTTTGAGCTTCTGCACAAAGATGATGTGGGGGTTTGATGATAACTAATGAACCATGCCAACTGAGTGGTGCTGAGCTATTATATTCAAGGCACATAACTCACCATGAAATTACTGACACTTTAAGTTAGACTGACCTCTTGATCAGAAATAGAAATTTTTATGAAACTGAACAAATTCCCAACAGACAATCAAGGACAAGGAAGCAATCTTGCAACACAGACTTGTTCCAAAATTTTACATTTCAAGTACATCTTTAATAATACATTAATGCACAAATATTTGTAGTATATTTGTAGTATGATCTGCACTAATAATAATGATGGCAATTGTCAATTATTCTCTTTTTTAAGAACTAAAGACTTAAAATTTTGTGTAGAAATCAAAACTTACAGTATGCCTACACTGCCATCTAAAATTGCAATTACAGCAAGGCAGAGACACGAGTGACTCTGTCTTGTGATAGTAACGTAAATGTGGCAAAGTATGCTTCAGCCTGGACTATACAGCTTGCATAGGTCTACACATAAGTGCAGGTTCAACTAAAGAGCCTTGACATCTATGGGGCTTAACTGTAGCCTCACCAATTTGTTTAAGCTAGTTGAATATATTTATACAAACTGCAGTCACACCTTTGATTCAGATTCAGAAATCTATTTATCACCTCAGACTCAGATGATTTAAATGCTAAAGAAAAATATAACAGAGTGCATGGATCTGAGCCACACAAAACATGAAGAATGTTTCTCTACGAGTCAATTGTGATAGTCAAATGTAAGTCTAAAGACAGATTAAGAAATGTAAGTATATTTTCACAAATACTTAAACACTTAGTATTAAAATCAATAGGAGTTATTTTCTTTTGAAAATGTCACTAGGTATCTATAAGTATGTCAAAGTCCATAAGAATATTTATTCCTCCCTCTTTCCCTATCTCTATTAAAAAATAATGGTAGGCTTGAAGGGATTTCTGTGCCTATTTGGAATAACTCACATGAGTATGTAGTGCTTATTACTTCCTAAGCCCTAAGAGGACTATTTCAACCAAAAATGCTCTTAAAGACCAAAGACTTTCCTTTGGAAAGACCAAACTGAACCAGATAGTAAACATTTCAAATTTAATTCCCAGCTCAATATTTTAAATTCTGTTCTATATAGTAAATTGTCTCAATATACATCTTTTATATATATACGTACATACACGTAGTATATAGTATATAGACGTATATAGAGACATCATATATGTATATACACACAACCATTTCCAGAATTCTGCTAAACACTACCTTTTCTTTTGGTACTTTTTAAAAAAACCTTTTCCTATTGCTTCTTTCTCCTGTGTAAAAGCCAAGTGCTCTTGTTTAACACAGAAAAAACCTGCACAAATAGATTCTCTAGTCACTGAATCCTCCTCTTTTTGAACACATGTTCCCTTATGACACAAGCTGTATCGTGAGCTCACTTGTTAAAATACTGGCACTCTGTTATTCACATAAGCTATTGAAATGCCACTAACTAGTCCATTAGCTTCTATTCTGTTAGTAAAATGTCAACCTTCTGCCCCTCCCCTTGTTTCTGATATGCATCAAAGGGGTGCAATTAGCCTGTAGCAAAGATATTGGTTGGTTTAGAAAAAGATAAATTGAAATGAAGCACAGACTTCTCATCTTGAGAGTTTGCTTCAACATTTTTAATTTTCAATGGAGTGGATATGTGTATTTGTATCATGAATAGATCTAACTTTGAGCAACCATTAGCCAGACAGTAATATCTCTCCAGCAAAAGCAATTACTTACTATTTGTCTAGGTGTTATAGTACAAAGTACTGAAAATCTGAGTGTCCTCACCACTATTCTGGGCAACAGAGGTGAGAATTAAGTTCTTCCTTTCAGCTTTCAAAAAAAAAAAAGCACAGGAAAAGCTAATTACAGAGACTAATATTCCAATGTGTATTTGTTGGTTGAAGGAAACTTAAAATTAAGCAAAAAACATGTATGATTTCCTGCTAGAAAGTTGCAGAGCATGCGTCACATGAACAATCCTGTGCATCTTTTCTGTACTGTTCTACAATCAATAAAAAATGCATTTTCCATTGAATATTACTTTGCAATATGATTTTCTACACTGGGAGTTTTTTGATTGTATATGTCCTCAATACAGTAGCATATAGTTTAACTCTCTTTGGCACTTTCACATGAAATCACAATCCAAAACAACTGACAACAAAGGTAAATAGAAGATACCCTTCAAAATTAAGCAGAAAAGCAAAAAGACAACTAGGCAAGCCATATGCATCCAGAAATTAACTCTTTTGATCAAACCTCAAAGACAGTACAGGAATTTTTCCTAAAGAACAGTTCCTACCTATATATGCAAACATATCACTTCTGTGCCTTAACAAATAGCTAGAGGAATATATTTTTTAACTTGTGCGTGTTGATTTTCATCTACACAAGAGATATATTCATAGCCAGAGGAGTGTGAATTCACAGCTCAAATGGATAAAAGCCTCCTCATATTTTTGTGCAATCAGTCTGATCATCCACAGCATTTCATACAAATCTACTTAATGCAACTATAAACTTAAGGATCTGTCATTAGATACAAAACTTCCATAGCAGATACTGAAGAAAAAAGCAAAATTTCCTATACTGGTTACAGTTTTATATCATTAATGAGAAAATGTGAGGAAACAATCTTGCTATTGTATATCAAAAGAGCTTACTATCTGCTCCTTGATGTGCTTGGAGAGTAATAAATTCTGAAGTAATACGTAACTAGACAAACTCTGTAGAGAACTTTAGTGCCTTCTGACCTCAAGGACTTTCTTGATAGTGATAATTAGCTTTAAAATATTCCTCAGAGATCTTGAGATTCAACACTTAATATGATGGCTTCTGTACTGCACATGGCAGTTGTTCAAGGCAACTGGGAGACTAGTCCCTGAACAGCTACAACCTACTTTTTGTTTCAATTTGATCAACAGAGTGGTTGCCAGCAAAATCTAACATGTATTAGAATAAATATATGGAGATCTGAAAAGGCTGCTATATACAGCACATGTAAATTATTTACATCTAGTCAACCCAAGTGACTGCAGACATTGTAAGAAGCACAGCTGCTGCTGGTGCTAGAACCTTGAAGCTGTTTCTTAATGTGCATATTCATTATTAAACTCCTAGAAGACTGTAGGGGAAAACACAGTCAATAAAAGTATATTCTGTCTTTTGTAATCAGTAAACAACATAAGCAAAATACTATGTGGAGGTTATAAAGCAGCTGCTCTTTCCAAATGAATGCCTAATTGTGAAATATTTAGACCTCTGCACTATGATTTCCTTAACAATTCCTTTTCTTGTTAGGCTAGGTTGGATGCCCTTCTGCTTTATTTAGATTTTCTTTTTTTCCACTCACATAGTACCACAGGGTTTAAAGTAAACTCATGGAACAAGGGATTCAGACAACATAACTTAACAATAATGACCTACATTTATATGATGCTTCTTATCCCAGTGCATTCTTAGACACAACAGTTACAGCATAGGTGAGAATTTCCCACTAATATGGAAAAATTTACTTAGGGCATAGACATTTCCTTTGACACTGGCATCCATAATATAGGCACCAACCTTTGACTCTTCTCTTTCAGACAGAAGAATAGCTGTCCAAGCTCAATATATTCTGCAAAGCGTAACTCAAAACTCCTAAATATAAGTTAACATCCAGGAACTTAGAACTTATAGTCAAGAACTGGTTCTGACTCAAAGCATGTTTGGAAACGAGACTTCTCTGCATGCATGCAATTGAATAATTAGGGATCTGCACAGGTAAATTCTTAAACCAATGTATAGTTACAATAGGGATGCTAACTAGCAATAAATACTTGCTTTCATGCAGCAGCTGGCAGAATCTTCTCCATAATGAAAAATCTCATTCTCAGAACTTACTATGCCTTTGAATACCCCAAAGATTCTGCATTCATAAATACAGTGGCCACAGGTCTATATTTTTAATAACTTTGTTCTTGTTCCTCTCATATAAGTCATCAAAAAAATAACAAAAGATTTGGTCTCTGAATTACACTAAGTCTGTCCCAAGTAACAAATATAAGCAGTTTTATCAGCATAACAACATAAAAAAGATAAATTCTACTGCTCCTAATAGCTTCTAAAGCCTCTACAGGAATAAAAAAGTACTATTATTTCCAAAACCACCTTTTATTTTCAGAAAATTCATTATAGTGCTTATATAATTTTTTATAGACCTGAGTAAGAGTGCCTATACATCCCACAGACAAATTAGAAATGTAATCTTTCAACAAAAACTATTAGGGTGCACATTCTGTTATTATTCCAAAAAGAGAAATTTACCTAGATAACTTCAGGTATTGCAGTGATAAGGAATATTTATTCGTATTTGTAGAATGAATGAGATTCATTAACATTCTAAAATCTGGAATTCAGAAAAGTGTCATATATATGGTGCTAACTGCTGTGTGAATCTTCCCAACTGAAAAAGCAAAATCTGTACTGCAAGTAAATGTTGATGCTCACCATGAGAAAACTGGAGTTAGTGTTTTAACATCTAAAAATCATCTGATCTCAAAGTACAATCAGCTTCAGGCTGTTTTTTACTGAATTAGATCACTAGCTTTAATTTATAAGGAATCAACAGCTGTTCTCATCAGAGATGACGTTCTGAAAAATGGTCACAGTTTTCATATCATTAGCATTACTAGGAACCTCTTTCACAATGCATTGTCAATGCACAATTACTGGTCATCACTGAGCACCACTGATTCACCTGAATACAGCTTTATGATCACTCCTTCAGCCTCTTGCAGTTTTGCCCTCTTAAGTACTATCTACCTTCAAAGGTTAAGAAAAAAACAGTATATCCAAAGCTGTGATTTCTTGGTACATGTTGACAAAAGCTTCATGTTCTATTAACCTATACTGCACTTTTTTTCCAAAGTGTCTGCAAAGAGTAACAAGAGGACACAGATATAAGGCAAAACAGAAAGGCTGGGTTAGGAAGAAAAGAGGTGAACTACAAACAAGTCAACTAATTGTTCTGGACCAAGTTTCATCTTTTACCGTACCTACTAAATGCTTCAGTAAGCTTCCATACTGTATGAATTCTAATACAATCAATTTCTCCTCATTTAACATACACGTTGAAAGTCACCTTCTGGATTTTCAAATGTCAACTGCACAAAACCACTGTTCTCCCCATCCTACTAGGAGTTACTTTTTGTTTAGCATTATTCATTCTGCACTAGACATTTGTTCCAACTGCAGTTTCCGACCTGCAGTAGGAATAAAGCTGCGTTCATAGTCATCCAGAAGCACGTTAACAGCACAATGTGCTTCATGAGCAGCAGGCTTTACATGCCACTGAGGTATAATGCCAGATGTTCTGATAGATACTTAATGACTATAACATTTCATTTATATTTATTTAGCCACTGAAGAGAATTAGTATTACAGACAATTTTCAAATTGTTAGAGCACACGAAACACTGTTTTTTTAAATTTTTTGCTACTGAATGATAGCAGCATGAAGCATTTGATATAGCTTTAAATCTGTTTTCTCTTAAATTGTAACAGAGGGATTAAAAATAATAAATAGTAGAGCTGTCTTACCTTAACAAAGAAATACATGGCAGTTCTCCTTTCTCTTTGCTTTAATTTTAAAGAGAATAAATACTCCAAGGCAAAGGTACCATAAGGAAACTGCTGGATGAAAACCAGAAAGGCTACTCAGCCTATAATGCGTTTTATAGAAACAATTGAGGCCTTTCACATTTTCTACCCTTACAGTAACTATGCCATTTAGGGGGTAAGAGGGGGGAATGAAAACATTTCACACATATTTTCTGGGGGAATACATCCAGAAAACGAGAAATACTTCTTTCTAACTTGAAACCTTACAAATATAATTAATATCCTTTTGTTTGTTTGTTTTTAAACACTAGCAATAATGTTTTTATTATTTACTCCAAATGCTTGGAAAGTCCATATTTGAGTAAGTAGAAATTCAGTTATTTTTTACCTACAACTACTTAAACTCATAGCTACATCTATTTCCTGAACCTTTTCAAAAAAATATTAATTCACCTCTACAGGCAATACATATTTTTCAAAAATATGAAAATACATATTTTTTAAAGATATGACTTTAACTAATTTAATTCCCTTTACTAACATCAAACAAATATTTAATTATAACAAACAGATAATCTGTTCCCTCTTTCTCTTAGCCTTACGTTCTTTGTTTCAAAATTTTCATTTACAAAATAATAGTTTTTAGCTACCTGTTCCTTATCAGCAACTATCCTATTATCTACCTTTTCTTTAGTCTTCTATACTTGCTATTCCTTTTCTCTCCCTTTATTTCCACCTTGCCTATCCTTGCTTTTCTGTCTCCATAGAGCTTGTTTTCTAATCTGTTCCATAGAAACATTTCTCTCTAGGATTTGTAAGTTCTCATTTTAAGACAGATGTTCCAAACATATGCCAAGGTATCTTATGATTCAAGGCTTTACAATGTTAAAGAATTAAAAATCTCCTAACACTCCTTTAGCATAGATTGTTATGGAGAAACAGAAGCTGAGAGATTCTGACTACCAAAATTAGCTAAAGGATCCCTAAAAAGGCAGTGCTGGAGTTTAACTAAGCCTTTGTTATTGTGCTTTCACAGATACATAGGTAATAAAATATAGGAAAGGATAAGCTTTCTGACACAACATGACTGATCAGAGATAATCGAGGTCAAAAGTAAATGAAATGCAGAGTAAAAATGCACCTGAGCATCAGGGCAGAAATGTAAGGTATATGAAATGTCAAAAAGTAGCACAAGATGTGACTGTGATCAGGATCTAGTTAGCAATAAATGTAAGTTCCTCAGATTTATCTAAGCTAACCATCAGTATAGACAAGCCTGTTTTATGTTGGAGAAATCAGAAAGGATATAGAAGTAAAGCAGTCATGACATATGCAAAGTGTCTTCAAACTCTGAATTAGCTAAATAGCAACAAATAAAGCATCAGTGCTTTTTGGTTTTTTGTTTTTTTTTTTTAGGCTAGTCACAAAGAGGAAAACATAAACAACACTACATGGCTGAAAAAGGGAATTAAACACATGGAAGCATCTTCAAGGTATGTGGAACTACAGGTTTCTGTATGAACTGGTGGCTCACATCCACATCAAATTCCAAATTCTCTCTAGATGGAAAGAAACTAAACTATAAAGGTTTATTCCTTTTTCTTATTGTTGAAAATAAGAAGTAAGTTTTTACCAACTAGGAGAACCTTGACAAAAAAATTTAACTGCGTACAGTCAGACATGCACTGTAAAAAATTTAGGACTTGGGCTTCATAGAAAGAAATTAATTTTAAACCTAGATGGTAGCTTCAAGTATAATCAAATTTGAATTTTTTAAAAAAAAGGAATAAGGTTTAGAGACATATTTCAGAACAAAATCTAATTGTGACCAAAAAGGCCAATGGCATCCTGGGATGCATTAAGATGAGTGTGGCCAGTAGGTCAAGGTAGGTTCTTCTCCCTCTCTACTCTGCCCTGGTGAGGCCTCATCTGGAGTCCTGTGTCCAGTTCTGGGCTCCTCAGCTCAAGATGGACAGGGAACTGCTGAAGAGAGTCCAGCACAGGGCCACCAAGATGATCAGGGGAATGGAACGTCCTTCATATGAGGAAAGGCTGCGGGAACTGAGGCTGTTTAGTCTAGAGAAGAGGAGACTGAAGGGATGTCTTATTAACATTTACAAATACCTAAAGGGTGGATGTCAGGAGGTTGGGACATCCCTTTTTTCTATAGTAGCTAGCAACAGGACAAGGAGTAATGAGATGAAACTGGAACACAAAAAGTTCCACTTAAACGTAAGAAAAAACTATTTCACTGTGAGGGTGAGGGAGCAGTGGAACAGGCTGCCCAGAGGGGTTGTGGAGTCTCCTTCCTTGGAGGTCTTCAAGACCTGCCTGGACATGTTCCTATGCGACCTGATCTGGGTGAACCTGCTTCTGCAGCGGAGTTGGACTAGATGGTCTCTAAACATCCCTTCCAACCCTACCATTCTATGATCTGCCAATTTAGCAAGGTCATTCAAGATACAAATTGTTTCATTGAAATAATAAACAAAACCTGAAGTTAAAGAGGTAAGACTGTTTTAGATACAGATTGTCTGACTTTCTCTGCAATTAATGAATGAATTAATTAAATCTGACAAAACCCAAAAAGCTCTTCCAAGAAGCAGTTCCAATTTGGCAGATGACTATAACCCAAAGAGCAGTTAAGGCTACCTGAGAACTAACTAGTCAAAAGGAAATGATTACACTAGTGAGGCTGGGACTTGCCATTTCTGCTTTGGTTACAGTCACAAGCACATTCAAGTGAGTTAAGCACAACTTCAAAATTAACTGAGTGGGACCTAAAATTCTTTGGAATAGTAACACGTCAAACCTGCAGAATTCATGCTTAGTTATATATGATTTGCTCACCCACAACTCAACAGTACCATGTAAGGTACTTGTCACAGAACTAATACTGTGCAGTATGAGTTGTTGCTGTTAGATGTTGCATATCCAAGATAAGCATGTTCATGCATCAAATAAGGCCTAAGCTCTAAATTTTCTCCAAATTTGCTGTTTCTGGCCTTGACAGTTTAGGTTAACCCTTCCTTTAACTCCAATTTGTAAAGAAAACTAAAACTAAAATGGTAATTTCTCAGTCTAATTGGCAGCTTATTAACAATCTGGATGTAAACACAGAAAAAGTGTACTACACAGAGAAACAGAAAGCCTCAAGTATTTTTGAATATAATCCTGTTTGCAGAATTGGTTTGGTTTTTGATACTGGTTTTCCCTGGTAAAGTTATTTCAGAACAAACTTTATTGGGTTTACACTGAGAAATACCTCACAACCATGTTCACCTTTAATTACGGTAATTTCTTTTTCAGATTTTTGCTTCCTCTAAATGGCAAATTCTTACTTGGACTGACAAGTGATTTTGAGTTGTTTGAGTGATCACCAGTAGTCTTCTTGTATTCTCTATGCAGAGTTGTTTTCTCATTTGTCTCATCTATATATACTAAAGAAAACAGAAAGTAGATTAAGAATTTCAGTTTTGCACTTTTTTTTCATTTCCATAAAAAAATATTCTTTATGAATATTGTGGATTTTGGCAGTTACACGTCAGATCTTTACACAAATGCTTTTAAGAAAGCCACAAATAAGGAAGAACACGTTTATTTTCATCAGAGTGAGTGATCTTCTTCAACAGCTTAAGTCAGAAAGTTGGAGATGTATCTAATAGGGACTCCTTAGGGAGAAAATTTTATCTATCACTTCTCAGATGTGTTGTGGTAAGAAGGAAAGAGATAACACAGCTGTTTAAATGCTGCTATGGCATGTGCTTGGGACTACTTGTGCCATATTGCTGTCTGAAATAGATGGCTATCTGCCCTGTGCTGAAAAAATTTAAATGCTCTTGGACACATCCAGAAACAAGACCTTAAGTATGCTGCACGACACTTTAAGTATTTATATATAATATATATTGTATATAGTAATATACATATTATTGTAATACTTTAACTATTACTGAAGGCCGCCCATTCAGTTACAGCCTGCCATTTCTATTCAACTTCTTTCTCTACACACTCTGAGACTACGCTGTGGATGTGGCTTTGCCTGGTCTTGCAACTGCACATACTTGTAGCATTGTACTGTGAATTTTGAACAATTTTTCTGTCGTAGACCCCAAGACAATGATTCTTTTCAATACCTAAATCATAGTATCTCCTACCCTACAGCTTCAGTTTCTAGCCCTGCATTAAGATTCCCACCACCAGCTTGTCTTCCTGTGAGCTTCTAGGCTGTTAAATGAGTCTAAATTAGCACTAACAAGGTAAGTAAAAGTCACTCTAATAGCTGATAAATGTTACCAAATAACAGGTGTGCATAAGGCTTAGCAGCCAATTAGTGTGCAACACTTACACTCTAGTTCAGTAAATTCTAATCAAAGTCAAAATGGGAAGTGTAGTTAAAGACCAGCAAGAAAAAGATTGAGTAGGTTTTGATGAAAAGTATCAACCGCCTGAGCAAAAAAGTGTTCACACTTGTCAACATTATTGTGATTCCTTGCCGTGTAGAACAGGACACTCAGAAAAGGATGCTCACCTGAGAGCACCCACCACTTCTCTTCCCAAGTGTCCAGTAGATAATTTTCCTTTCTCTCTCCTGCAAAGGCCTGTTTTTCTCTTAAGGTAACAAAGATGTAGATCTATGTTGCCAGCTATATGTCCCTGGAATAGGGAAAGCTTAGTGCATGTCAGGCTGCCTTAACTTCACCATGCAACAAGTATCATTTGTGAAACTGTGAAAACCTGAAGCACCTATGTACCTTTTCTCCTCTAGTTTGTTATACCAACTCCTAAAATATATTCATTATTTCTTCTTCATCTGCCACTTAGGAACTATCATCTACTTCACATTTTCTGCAGGGTGGATGTAGGAGGTCTGAAAAAATACTAGGTTAAGATTTGTACCAAAATAACACATTTAGATGGGTAAATTCATGTTTCCTCAAGTTCCAAACCCAAGCAGAAATGGCAAATAGCAGTAATGAAATCAGAAGACACAGTGGCAAAAAGTGTTGTACTATGAAGTGCTATGAGACTCTACAAGAACTATTAACTTTATTTCAGTATTTCTATGATCAGGATCCCTTTGAAAGTCAGTTTCTTTCCCTTTGTTGAATGTGCCCTCTGTGACATCATTTAAGATAGGGAAGTGGGCTCCTTTTTGTGGCAATGACCTTCTGGGATATCCTTGTTGATGAAAAACAACCAATCAGGAAAACCGTCTTAAAAGCAGGTGTTTTCATTTTTGTTTTTCCTTAGGTTGTTCTCAAACTTACTACCTCACATTTTAACAGTTAGCTCCCAAAGATATTGGCAATAAAGACATGAGAGTGCGGTGATTTTGCTCAGTTGGTTGTCGACTTGTTCCTTTTTTAAACTAACTGGAAGAAGGGAAAGAGTAAAGAAAGGAAAATTCTTTCTCTAATGTGAATGCTGCAATGGGAAACAGTGCTCCAGAGGTCATGAGATTTAAATTACTGAGGTTAAAGGCTGGTTTCAGTAGTCTCACATCAGAGCACGTGTCTGCATTTTCAATTTATATTCTTCCCTCAGTTTACAGAAAGCTGCCCGAGAGAAGCAGTATTCTTTGATCTCCCCAAAAATCACTTGTCTCTAGGTAGGGTCACCATATATACAGTCACCTTTTTGTTCCTCTCCCAACATCTTGCTGTTTTGGTCTTTCACTTGTTTCCAATCCATCTTTTAGAGAAACATAGAAAAACGTGGTCTTCCCAACTGTCTCAGCAAGCTGTCACGTCTGGCAAGCATGGAACACCTCTATAAAATGACTTTTAACAAGTTTCCCAACGATGCAAAATTACCTAAAATGATGCTGCAGATGCTCAGATGTTCCTGTCCACAACAGGCACCTGAAACTAAAATGCAACTGCCTCAGGCTATGGAAAGCAAATGTGAGAGTAAAGCCTCTCTTGGAGAGCAATTGCCTGTGTGCATTCCCACTGTGAGACCCTCACATTTGCTAAAAGCAGAATCTTGGCAGGCGACTCCTTGATGTGCAGAAATTTGCAAATCTTTTCAGTCTAAGCAAGATTCTCATCCTTACCAATGAGCACTAAGGTTGCAAATGTACCCTGATAATCATAGCTACTGAAATCTAAGCAAAATGAAATTTCAGCAGAGTCACTACTGCTAAATGTTAAAACGCTTGACAGAAATGGCATTTAATTAAAACATCCAGAACTTTTGTAGCTAAAGCATCAACCTTTGGTATGTTAGAAACCCAAAACTAAAATTATTGGAAGCTGCAAACAAGGACTAAACAATGTGAAGATATGGCATTATTCTGATAAAGAGTTCAAAACACAGCAGTTTTTTTGCAGTCCTCCCACCAGCTCCCCTCATCAAAATGTGAAATTAGAATGAGATCACATATGCTTCCCTTCAATATCTCTCTTTAGATACCTCCATTGCTTATGAAACAAAAGCTTCCCCAGGAATAAGTGTAAAAAGACCTTTTGAATTTCAATATTTCCTATAGACAGACTCAGCCACTTGGCTTTTAAGCTCTCACCAGAAGTGTCTGGCATCTGGCCAATTTTGAGAAGTGGATGAGATGGATCATGGGTTTATCCTAAGATGGTAAAGCTTCTAGCCTAATTATGACACTGAGATGAAAATGAGAAAAAAATTCAGAGCAGAATAACATGAAATAGAGCATGTTGTGAGAGACTCTGAATTGGCTTTGCTAGCTAAAATAGTTTCTTAAAGATTAAGCTCTGTTTGCCTCAGATAGCACTCTTAGCATCATTCTATGATTTAGAAACAAATTGGAAAAGAACAAGATATTAATTACACAAATTGTTACTGTCCATTGCACATGACAGCGTACTTTCTTACAGTTACAAATACTAGAACAAATCATAGCTATGGATATGTGATCAATCAAGTCACCTGAAAATTCTGTCTGAACAAACTTCATTGCACATGACAACTAGAATCTCATCCCTGCACTTGCATGGTCATGATAATTTCCATGATGTGAGAAATTATCTATTTTCAAACTGATACTACAGTATCAATAGAAAGCACACTCTTGATATATTCACCTTCTCCAAACAGCATTCAAAATAGTTTTGTATTAACTTTGTAGCATTAAGCTCACACAAGTAACACAGCTGCAGATTTCAAGTGTGAAAGGAACACAACGGATTGGAAATTGCTTATTCAAAATCTGAATGGAACTGCAGCTTTTTGTGTGAGATGATAAGGTTCACAGAGGGTCCACTGATTTCTGTATACCTCCAAAAGGGGGAAAAAAATAAAGGCAATATTTTAAAAAGGTTGAATAGTTCTTTTCCTATCTTGCACTTCTGGAGTCTTGAAAACTTTTATGTTTGTCCTACCCATTCCCTATTAATTTCCAATGGTCTTCCCACAAAGTGCTACCTACGGTCTCCTGTTCTATTTTCTTTTAACTGTTTTCCAAAATTTTAGCCAACAGTAACATTATGGAAGATAAGCAACCAATGATCAATTTTTAAAAGATTAGAGGGCTTAAATCTTTGAGACAGGATACAACAGTATGTAGTGTGTAATTTTATCTGTGAGACATCCATTTTCTATCATTAAACTGCACTATATAAAAGAAAAAAGTACACTGTAAGAACAGTCATTTTGTCAAACAAAATATTCAAGGATTTTTAAGGAGAGAAAAGAGTGCAAAATCACACGCTGTAAGACTCTAACCATACAGAAAATACAAAACCAAACCCTTTTAGAATATTGTTTTAGTTACGGAATGGTAGTTGTAGGATGTCTGAATGCATACAGGCACTAACTTCCTAATGATTAGCACAGCTTCGTTGACAGGCTCAGCAGCAGAATCATAAAGCAAACATAAATTGCAGCAAATTAGTAGAAGATATTTTTCTTTAAAAAAATGTTTAATGGATGTTTTGCCTGAGGAACTTATTTTGATGGCTTCTCAGTAGATGAAACTGAACTGCCAGGAATAGCAGAAGTGTACAGTAAACTTAATAATGGCTTTATGTCATACCATGGTTTATACAGCTATGCAGCAGATCCACATTCAGGTAGAGGCTCAGCACATTCAGCCCTGAAAACTAAAAACATCAGGGCCAGGAAGGCCTTGGTATCATCAGGCAGAGACACTACTCATGACTGTACTGCCTCTTTAGAAATCCATCTTGTTCCAAATGACTTTGAGACAGCTTTATCAATAAATCTAATCACAGCAAAATTTAGCCTGCAAACAAAATGACTGAAATATGTCAAAAGGAAAAGGAGATTGGGGAAAATTTTAAAAAATATAAAGGAAGAAAACACAATATCAGGAGGGTTTTTTTACTACATCTAATTGTTCAGCATATTAATCTCTCCCAATTTAAGCAGACACAATGAAACAACAGCTTCACGTTGCAAAGACAACAAAAAGTCCATCCAGGAATACTATTAATACCAAAGCATGCTATTCAAGTTAAATTTGACAATAATTATCAGTCTCCATTTTATTACACTTTCATTTACTCCCAGCAAACTGACAGATAGGTAAAAAAGTATTTCCTACTTTTAAAAACATCAAAGAAGTTGCTTCCAGTCTGATCTTTACAACTAACTATCCACAGCACAAATACAGGGCAAATATCAGCACTGAAAGGAAACAGCTTTCAGAGATAATTCTTAATCATGATAGCTATATCATTGCATGCTTATTTCACTGTTTACAGAATTGACACATATGTTCTTATGAATAAATTAATAAATATCCATCTCAAAAATTAATATGAATAGGTAGCATGCTACAGAAACATATTCTTTTGGGATGCTATAGGAAAAAGAAGACTTAAAATAGGCACTGAAGACAAATAATTATTTTGTTATTATCACATTTTTCTAATATGGCATCCATGAACTCAGATCCCAAACTCATAGTAGGCTCAATGTTTTTTACAAAGAAGCATAAAATATTGCTTTTAGTTCGGAGTGGACAATGTTAACATACTCCTCATGATTTCCCTTGACAAGTTACACTCTTCCATCTGCTGGATAACCAATAGTGTGGCTAGCAGAAATCACTTTCTTTATACAGTACTGCAGGAGCTTAGATGAAAAGTTTATTTATTTACATTCCACTTACATCTCATAGGAATGAATCTCAAACTGATTCTACTTATGGTGTCAGAAAAGCCATTGTGGGTAGTGACCACATTGGTCACATTAGAGGGAGACACATTGACACTGAAGTATATCTGAGAATACCAGTAATTACCCAGGCCAGTACAGTCAGAGTCAGAAAAAAACTTTTGATCTTTTTAGGTCCACACTCATCTCCATTTGCTTTGCCATCCTGGGGGCTGGGTGCAGAGGGGAGTTTTCGTGTTCTGACAGCACTATTACATTCTGTCTTCTGAAGGTAATTATTCTGGCTCTCTGTAGATATATTGGATTTTGACTTAAGGCCCTTTTATGCCACTCCAAGAAGAAAAGAGGTCTCAAAATGCTTGAAAACAGCCTAAAGTCCAGGCATAAAAAACTACAGAGAATTACTACTTGAGTGTTTACTAAGCTGAGGGAAGAGATAAATCACATTATATCTAAATGGAATAAAATACTAATAAAAAGAAGTTTTACAGCACAGATGGCAATAGAAACAAATATTGCAAATGTTTTCATTCCAAAAGCTAATTAAAACAGAACATTAATGATGACAGAATCATATTTTAAGGAGAAATGTAGGTTAAATAATTATAAATTAAATACCTAAGCCTTGGCAAAAAAAGTCATCCTGGACAAGAGTGTATATTCTTCATGATTATTAAACAATTTTATTGCTCTCTATGGCAGAGTGGTAGACGATGGCTAAAGATTTTATCTTTCTGCAAAAATTAAAAATGTTTCTTTTTTTTTTTTTTTGTAATGTCAATGATTTTATTACTACAGTTAAGATTTACATAGGATTTTATACTAAAACGCATGAGCAACGTGCAATGACTACTGAAGATATACCGTAGTAGATTATCATGGTTCCCCTTTGTGTATTAGCAGCATATAACCAGGATCATAATTACGGGATTGCTACCACCTGCCAACTTGGAAGAACTAAGCCACATGTTTCCATATAACAGTAAAGAATTCTAAGATTAAAAAGGAGATGAAGGTTAAATTCCTAAGGTCTTCAGGGACCTCTGACTTGTGTATTTCTTCTGTACTCCTTTTATTATTTTTACTTGCCCACAAAGATGAAAGCTCTTCCCATCTAATGAAATTCCTGTTTTTTCGTACAACTTCTTAGAAAACAGAATGTCTGCAATGTGCAAACTCATATTAAACCTCTTCTTTGGATTTATAGCTTTTTCATCTTGAAGCAGGAAAAAAAAATAGACAAACTGTTCACACTGTCAAAAAGGCAGAAAGTCAATGGAGAATTTTAGAAGACATCTTAATGCGAAAAGGGGATTACTTGTATTTATGACACAGAGAAAAATTTTTCAAAATGCTGTTATTAGAGTATGAGTAAATTTCTCATCCTCACTATTTAAAAAAAAAAACCTAAACAATTGTATTTTAATAGAGTGATGGAAAAAGAATTTCTTCAGGATTACTTAAGAGTGATATGAAAGAATATTTTATCTTTAAGAGTACATTAATCTAGAAATTTCTGTCTTCTCACAAGACCATTTTTTATAATACTGTATCCGTTCACACTTTTACTCACATAAACGTACATAAAAATTTTTCTTTCAGAATATTTGCATGGGGGAGCTAGTATATGCTGGTGTACAGGTGCTTCTCAGTTTAAATAAACTTAAAAATGAACAAGGTTGTGTACAGATAACCTATGGAGTTTCTTCCCCATACTTTTTATTTTTCTTAGGAGTTAGTAATCCTTAGCTGCTTAATACTTAAAATCACTTAGAACTCCACTTCAAGCTACCGAAAACGTATGTCCTAAGGCTGTACAACTGCCACACTTATATGGAAGGTTAACATTCCCTACAGCCTTCCATATTATATTACTCTTCCTTTCTTATACATTTCAGTTTTAAAAGCTATTTAACGTACAGCTCCACCAATTTTGAAACAGGAATACCTTCCTATGCACAAACTGAACAAGATCAGTTCCAGCACACCATCATAGTAAATATTTCTGGCATGTAAGACCTTGGCTCAGGATACAGAAGTCTGGGAGCCTGAAATTTGCTCCCCACTGGTCCTCCCATAGCCACTGTAGTTGTGCTGGTGCTGCTGAATTACATGGCATGACTTAAAAATACCTATGTCATCTCCAATTCTACTGACGTTCCCATTTTGGAAGGTACATGGAATCAGTAGTTTAAAGAAATAACAAAAAAGAAACAGAATTCCTATTTTTTGACAGTTCCTACATAGGGTTACATTAGCAGAGTGTTATGGGAATTTTGTGATGCTACTTAGGATGCTGTTCCTGCTCTAAATATAGAGAAGGCTTTTCAGTTATGACTTTCAAATTTGTTACTTTCCAAAGCATTTAATTCAACAAAATATTTTACAACATTGTACTATTACACAGCCTTAGCCCTTGCTTCATTCTTCCTAGAGAATGTGGCTCAGAAACAAGTCGGAGCATTTCCTTAGATGACTGACTTATCTTGCGGTCAACTGGATCAAAAAACCTCACAATGCAGAAAAAGCCAACTTATGAGAAATACTTTTTCTAGATATCTGAAACTACAATGCACTATACTTCTGTTATCAGCTATGAACCAGTATCCACAAGCTTTTTTTCTGTTGTCTGGCCCATAGTATCATTCACAAGAAAAGGTTAATCTTCAGTGAAAATATCATCTCTCAGCCCTCTGCATTTGTTGGGGTTACAGAGGCTTTCTTTGTAGTTGGCTGTCATCCCAGTAAAGCTGCATTAAGTGGTTCAAATTAAATATCACTAGTAATACACGTTGGTAGCACATAGAGGCAAGAAATATAAAAATTTTGGGGTAGAATTTCGGATATAGGATTATGTTTGTTCAGTAAAATCTGCCCAAAATGATGTTTTTCAAAATTTTTCGGGCCTCAGTTGTATAGAAATTAAATCAATTCAGTTCTGAAAGTATCTGAACTTGACCTGATATGCCACTAGTGGTCCAGCAAATTTGGAAACATTTTTCATTTATTCCTGGTAGTGCTTTCAATTACAGAGATACTATCATTTTGATTATTTTCCTGCTATAAAGATTTCCCCTCCAGGATTACAAAAGGAAGCCTATTAAAATGTGTCTTCTTCTTTTTAGCAGACAAAAAAGGAAAAAAGAAAAGACTAACTGAAACAGGAAAGATTGGAGCTCAATATTAAAGCAAAATTTGGCCAAAGAGAGAAGGTAGAAGATTACCAAAGAGATATTCACCCTTGAACATCCTGTTTGCTCACTTCAGGGTTCTGGCTAAAATTAGAGGATTTTTCATATTTGTCCTAGATTTTCAGATATCCATCCCCTTGGCTGAACTGCTTGATCCTTAGGAATCTCAAACTTGTCCCTTGCTCATATGCATATCAGGTCTTTATGTGTACCAAGCCTGATACTTCCGAGTAGTCTTGAACCCCCGAAAGAGCTACACATATAGCTTTGTACATGCACAATAAATCTGTCTTTTAAAAGCATATGTCCAATTTACTGTTTATGCAAAACATAAGTATACTTGTACAGTGCTTCTGACATTTCCCAGAAATACTAACTGTTGTGTACACATTGTCCAGCATACAACTGCTTGAAGGAGAAACAGTGAGGAGTGGTCTAATGTCAAATATATTTCTACAATACGGGTAACACTGAAAGACTAAGGAGACCCTTCAGCTTCCTCTGATGTGGCGAAAGGTTGTGGTGCTTCTGATTCTCTTCAGGAGAGTTCTGGACCAAAGCCAAAGCCAGAGATATAAGTTGGCTAGAAAATTAGTTCAAATATGTGACAGTCACTACAATTAGAGCTTATAAAGTTACAAGAAAAGGCTATTTTCAGTAAGCACCAAATAACATGAGTATTTAAAGGAAACAAATTAACATAAGCAAAGATATGACCATCTGCCACTTACAGAATCAGTGGTTAAAATTAACTTTCTGATGAATTTTTGACCAGACAGGAAATCCGACCTATAGTTACTACTCGACCAGAAGAAAATTCATGACTACAATCAACCTGCGCCCAGGTTAACATGTTTTAGTAGTTCAGAAGATGGGATAAAGAGTAAAAAAGGAGAGCAGAAAAAATTTCAAGCAGTTAAAAAAACCTGAGTTTTATTTCAAGAACTGGGTTTAATAGTTGAGGATGAGGAAAATGCTATGGCCATGCATAGTAACTTTGGATTACAACATCTTTAAATTAGTAATTCAATTGGTGATTGGAGCCTTGAATTGTAACTGAATTTAATCTGTTGGTAGTAAGCATCCATCCTGGCCTTATTCCAAGATGCATATGTACACCTCTGACAACATTTGTATGATATAAATGTCCAAATCCCATAGTTTTAGAGGGATTGAGCACCTTCAGCTCCTATTTTTAGGATCTCTGGATCGGAGGTATTGGTCCTCCACAGCTGACATTTCTGAGAAGCCTTAAGTTCCCAAACTTGGAGTACTCTGATGTCTCTCTGAAATATTTAACATACTTCAAGTATCAGACCAATGATTTGATTAGTTTTTTTAAGATTTCCAGTGTTTAAAAGGGAGAGAATTTTAAAACAACAAACATGTTACAGGGAAGACTTCCTTATAAGGTAAAGCAGACTCTAAGATGATTTGCAAATGGTACCTGTAAATATTAATGCACTTTAACATTGAATACTGCATATCATACATTTTAAGTGGTTTTTAGTATGTGGATGTTTACAGTGAAATGATGTGCTTCTTCATATGTCTATTTTCAGTTCAAAGTAGAGCTTCATTACAAAGAGTGATAGCATAAAGCTCAGCAGCATGAACATTCCTCCAGAATTAGCAACAAATTGACAAGCATCCTTAACACAGCTTTTAAATTGGGTTTGTGGGCATCAAACAGCTTCATGAGCATTGGTTCTTCTTTTCTCATTTTTCTATAGCTCCAACTCTTCAGTATCCAAGCTGGGTATTGATCACTTTTAATATGGAGTAGTCTTTCCCCAGGCTGGGACTTCATTTTGCACCTGCCTTCATCAAGCAACCAGACACTACAGTCTTGTAAAATTCCTTCAGCCTTAGGAGTAGTGCTTCTATCAATATTTTTTTCATACTGTTATTACTGGTTCTGTTACCTTCTTTCATAATTTCCTAATATATCTAAGCAGAAAATAGCTATGAAGGCTTCTAAACACATCAGTATATACTCCTAAGTCAAAATGACACATTGAAGGATCTTAAACATCATGTGATATAGAAAATAAATGTTGTTATGGATGTATGTGCTAAGAAAAACACTGAAATTTCATCCTGACCAACTGGTGTTTAAGTGGAGCTGACAGACCAAAAGTGGTCTAAACCAGATACGATATCCATTCTATAGCATGGGGACAAAGTCATAAAACATGCAAAAAAGTCCACATAACGTATCCATCTCTGTGCCTTGTCATTACTCCAGTGCATGCCTTCATGCTCAGCATCTGTGGAGTCACACAGATCTTTACTATGGAGTCCGGAACATCTTGATTTACCTATATAAGAGTCAGATCATTTTATTTATGCTGTTTTTAATATAAAAGTTTTCTTTACCTCACTTTCCTGCCACATCAGGCAAAAATTAACACAAAGAAGGCTCCAAAGACAGTATCAAGCTATCAACAAAATCTTGTTTTACAATGAGTATAGGAGTTTCTCATATATATGTTGTTACTTTGAATCTAACCTACTTAGCTATCTGTCGAGCCAGAATACATGCTGAGGAAGATCAGGTTGCCTTAGTAACCTGAGTCCGGTTATACTGACTTCAGAAAGACTGAATAATTTTATCTTTTTCAAGCACCATTGTATATCATTGTGCTACTATACATAAATATATTTAACATAAAATAGATACATATTACCAAACTTCCCAAATACACTTTGACCTATTCTCATGCTACGGTTTATAGTAAGACACCGCTTGGGAAAGCTTTTTCTTCCTCTTTCTTACCGTTTGTGACCCTTGCAGCTGTCCTCTATTAAAAAAATCTAGGAGTTCATGCTTGCTCTTTTAGGGGGTTTGTTGGAGAGGAACAATTGACGCTTCTGCTCCAGCTGTGCCATGTATAGTGATTAATCTTCTTCAGAAAACCATTAGTTACCTAAAATTGATTTTAATATATGATATTGTTGGAGTGTTCAGAGAAAGCTGTGAGAAAGAACAGTGACGGCACTACTCCAGTATGCTTATTACTGTGAATAGCTTTTGGCTACACAAATTTCAGGCCTGAATTGTGGATAGTATGCTATTAAATAGTAATAATTGAAAGTTCTAGAGAAAGGAATCTAACAATACCCAACAGAACAATTTTAGTTCCATGAGATTGTATTTAATTAACCCTTAATTATTTTCACCTTTATAACACTGGAAACACTTCTAGGATTTGATTTACAAAATTATTATGCCATTAATAAGAAAAAGATATTATTGACATACCAAAATTCAATTTAATTACTCACTTGATTCCTCCAGAGGCAGAGAATCTTGCAATTTTCTGATACTATGTTCCATTTTTAATATTGCAAAATAGAAAAGACTTCTGAGTGGGCCAGAAATGTTGCATAATTGCTTCTCTCTGAGCTGCAGGCACAACTATAACAATGTATTCTGGCTACCTTGAAAGCTCTTTTTCAGATTTTTCTGTATCAAGTATCCCAGTTACAATTTTACTTTTTACTGCTTAGAAATATGCTTACATGTAAGAGCTTCTACAGTCACTGTCAGAACATTTTTTAAGAGATATTTTGTAACGTATTTTAGGAAATGGAAATTACTTAAATATTTTAGCCATAGCTCATCTAACTACTTCAGAATTTGTAAGTAAACAAACAATCAAATTTTCTAAATCTTGTTTTTAAACTGTCAACTAAAGCATCCCTGATAACTTACTTAATTAATAGAATGATATCTCTTAATGCAAGGCCAAAATTTACATACTACAAAATCCATATGAACCAGAAGAGCAAAGAACTTAACAGTGCTGTGTCACTAAAAGCTTTGGAAAGTGTTGTCACTTGTTGTGTCCATAGTTCTGGCTGGAGCAACATGTGCTCCCAGATAACATCACAGGAGCCTTTCAGCTCAAGGATGGATACTGCTTCGGATTCCAACAAAAATGAACAAAAATGAAAGTGAAAAGAAAGTAATCTCGGTCCACAGCCATGGCTTACAGGCAACACACTTCTTGCTTTTTACAGGTTTTCTAATTCTCCTAAACATCTCAACATTCCTGCATTTTCAAGACTGCTTGTGTGAAGTCCTACTTCCTTTGAAGTTTATACAAATTAGACCACTGGATATTTGTCACTGGAAATTCCAGATATTCATTATAGAGAGATACTGGATAAGATGAGCTGAACAAATTGAGATTTGTTCAATTAGTTCATTCCAGCAGCTTGCCCTGCACTGTAATTTTGTATGCAGCTATCTTTATTTCTCCTGTGTACTGTGAGCCTCTATGGCAAAATAATAATATGAAGTATTTAGACTGGTATGTTATCAGGGACAGATTTTTTAATTCTCAGCTACTGGAGATGGAAATCAAATGTATTTTAAAGTGCTCTGAGGAATTTTCTATCTCTTTTCTTAATAGCAGGTTACATGTTTATGAGTAGCTAGTAACTGCAAAGTCTGAGCCGGGAACATGTGATATTATTTTTGAAAGTTCTACTGAGTGGCTCTTATGGTT